>NC_074680.1:28621905-28904405 GCF_029448725.1 Salvelinus fontinalis
TTGGGACAGTGGGCTGTGCCTCAGCTGTTTTCCTCCTTTCAGCCATGATCATCTGCTACAAGGCCATAAAGAGGTATGTTGGTTAGCTGTCAAAGCGATTGGCATGGAAGAGACTGTGGTGACATTCTTATAGCCTACATCCATTCAGAATACACAACAAAGTATGTTGGGTCAAAGGTCAGGGAAATGGAATAGGTCATTACACTGTAATTTACACTGTAAGAGTCATTACACTGTCACTCATCAATACTGTACTGTTTGTCATACATAATGTTACACAATGCAGCTATCACCATGAAGGAAGTCAGATTGAAATGTATATTTATAATTTTACAGGGAATAACCAAATGATCAGCATTCAACATTTTTTTAAATGTTATTTATTTTTTATCTCACCTTTATTTAACCAGGTAGGCTAGTTGAGAACAAGTTCTCATTTACAACTGCGACCTGGCCAAGATAAAGCAAAGCAGGGGGGGTGCAAAGGAGCAAAATAAATAACAGTATGGGGATGAGGTAGTTGTATGGGCTATTTACAGATGGGTTATGTACAGGTGCAGTGATCTGTGAGCTGCTCTGACAGCTGGTGCTTAAAGTTAGTGAGGGAGATATGAGTCTCTAGCTTCAGTGATTTTTGCAGTTCGTTCCAGTCATTGGCAGCAGAGAACTGGAAGAAAAGGCGGCCAAAGGAGGTGTTGGCTTTGGGGGTGACCAGTGAGATATTCCTGCTGGAGCGCTTGCTATGGGTGGGTGCTGCTATGGTGACCAGTCAGCTGAGATAAGGCGGGGCTTTACCTAGCAAAGACTTATAGATGACCTGGAGCCAGTGGGTTTGGCGACGAATATGAAGCGAGGGCCAGCCAACGAGAGCGTACAGGTCACAGTGGTGGGTAGTATATGGGACTTTGGTGCCAAAACAGATGGCACTGTGCTAGACTGCATCCAATTTGTTGAGTAGAGTGTTGGAGGCTATTTTGTAAATGACATCGCCGAAGTCAAGGATCGGTAGGATAGTCAGTGTTACGAGGGTATGTTTGGTAGCATGAATGAAGGATGCTTTGTTGCGAAATAGGAAGCCGATTCTAGATTTAATTTTGGATTGGAGATGCTTAATGTGAGTTTGGAAGGAGAGTTTACAGTCTAACCAGACACCTAGGTATTTGTAGTTGTCCACATATTCTAAGTCAGAACTGTCCAGAGTAGTGATGCTGGAGGGGCGGGCATGGTGTGGGCAGCGATCGGTTGAAGATCATGCATTTAGTTTTACTTGCGTTTAAGAGCTGTTGGAGGCCACGGAAGGAGAGCTGTATGGCATTGAAGCTCGTCTGGAGGTTAGTTAACACAGTGTCCAAAGAAGGGCCAGAAGTATACAGAATGATGTCGTCTGCGTGGAGGTGGATCAGGGAATCACCGATTTGACACACTGAACTCTAACTGAGAAGTAGTTGGTGAACCAGGCGAAGCAGTCATTTGAGAATCCAAGGTTGTTGAGTCTGCCGATAAGAATGTGGTGATTGACAGAGTCGAAAGCCTTGACCAGGTCGATGAATACAGCTGCACAGTATTGTCTCTTATCGATGGCGGTTATGATATCGTTTAGGACCTTGATCATGGCTGAGGTGCACCCATGACCAGCTCGGAAACCAGATTGCATAGCGGAGAAGGTCGGTGGGATTCGAAATGGTCAGTGATCTGTTTGTTAACTTGACGTTAAGCATTAAGGAGATGGATTGTGGGTAAGGCCCTGCAAAAGACTAGCGTCCTGTTTAGGGGATGTACTTGTACATCAAGTTGCCTCACGCTACAGAAACAAGAGATAGGCTCCTGCTCCTATGAGCCGTTCCGGCGTGTTCTATTTCTCGGAGTGGGCGGATTTTTCAATTGTGTAATTGTACAGAGCTTGTACATTCAGCTTGTACAGAACTACCAGCTGAATGTTTGTGAAAGTAAAGGCAAGATGGGTTACCGGAGAAAGCCCATGACCCCTGTCCCTCTCGCCATAGAGAAGATGTGTACTGTTTCGATTGGTTCATCAAAGGAAAGGCCATGTGGGGTTTTAGCCTGCAGCACAACCAAGACCCAATTCCCTGTCTGACATTCAGGCAGCACAGTGTGTCACACAGGCACCCAGACACACGCGTTCAGACACTTAAAAACACACATATACTGAGCAAGGTGCTGGACACAGTCACGCATGATAAACACACAAACACATGCTAACAGACAGTGTTACTAAAGAAGATATGAATGTGCGCAAAGAAATGCATACAGACACAGCTGTAGATACGTTTCTGCACATTGTTTGAAGACATCAAATTGTTAATCATAAAACTGTGTGAAGAGTGGATGCTACATATGTCTTTCCTCAGGATTATATTTCTACTTTTCTCAAACGACAAACAGGCAAGGTCAGGCAGTGGAACTAATGGGCGGTTGGCTCAGGAATTCATTATGGCAAGTCTCCAGCCCCCTCTGTCGCCAAGGGGCACCTTTTTTAATGCAGCGATGGCAGGAAAGTGTTGTTGCAATATGGGCCGCTGTAGCCTCAAACCCAAGTCATTATTTATGAATTAATTTGCGCAGTCATTCAGTCGCAGGCCACATCTTTTATACATGCAAGCAGGTCGTGTCCTGAAGCTCTGATGGAAGTGGGCTCTGTGACTGCAGAATATGTGAACCACCAAGCCTCCATCCCCTCTGACTGAGTGAGGAGGGAAAAACTCTCTAAGGTCCAGTCTGATTGCCCACATTGAATGCTCATTAGTCCTGAGCCAATGAAAAAGCAGTCTGAGGAAACTGAGGAAATTAAAAATAGAAAATATTGATTTGAAAATTGTCACTGGTGCTATAATCATGCATCCTCTCTGGCTGAGTGTGAGAGAGAAACAGCCAGATAGATGAAAGATACAGGAACAGATACGGATGTTGTCTACCAAAGCTGTGAAACCGTAGTAATTGGATGTCTTTGTCAATAACAATGTGATAGTGGGTTTGTCAGTGAGAAAAACAGAGCCTGTTATATATAGCCCTTCCGGCCCCTCAGTGGTCAGGGCTTTCCCAAGGCCCCAGCAGCACAGACTCTAGAGGAGCTGTCTCTGTAAGCCCCGGCCGTCCCTTAGCTCGGGCTGCACACATTCGGCCTTTTGTTTTTTTGTCTCATAATCTTATTCCGCCAGTCATCTGCCAGACTGAATGAGGTTGGACGAAACCCATTCCATTCAATTCAATTAGGTTTGTAGCGTCAGGGGAGCTGCTGTTAGTGAGCATAGAGAGGAAGATTCAGCCACGCTGTGTGACAGTGCGGTGCTATCCAAACCGCCGACATGATGCTGCAGTCCATGTTGTCAGCAATGCAGGGACAGCAATGCAGGGACATACTAATGAATCTGTTCTGGGTTTTCTCAACTACTTGCTCCTGTCCAACAAGGAGGATAAATCAGGACAGTTTGTGTTCAGGGTAAATCCACCATAACCATTCAGTTAGGGAAAGATTTAATGAGGAAGCTGTATCTGTAATAAATATATTACATAGTATGTTATCTATTATGGTTTTATGATATTTAATTACCACAACCACTTTCAAAACAGTGAAAAGTGAAAACCACTATGTGAGGGGTCTATGAACAGTAGATTGTTCCTCTAATATCCTGATGGGATGAGAATAACTGTAAACAGCTCAACACATGTCCCAACCTCAACATTATCCCTTCCCCAAACTTCAAACGGATGTGTGCTGCGATTGCACAGCTTTGATATGAAATCTGAAATGAATCGGACCTGTGACGTGTTGTGTAGCCACCTGCCACGTGTCAACAGCATGACATCTATTATTGAAGGCCTGGGGAGAGGTTGCTGTGAGGCCCAAACACCCTGCCCTCTATGGTGGCCTGCTAGAAAAACATTGATCATTGACTAGAGACTAGGTCAGTGCCTTTTGAGAATGTTAAAACACCTCTTTAGTGGTCTGTGGAGACTGCAGTGGCGAAGTCTGGTGTATCCCATCTCCCCTAGCTACCTCCAATCACGAACACATGCATGCACGCACACACACACATACACCCCAGCAGTAGCAAATCATGTCCCAGCAGGATGCATTGGTACACTTGGACCCAGGAGTTTCCTCTCCCAAGCAGGTTGTCCCAGAGGGAGAACACAGCATCTGTTTATCAGCAGGGCTGGCTTCTGTCTAGTCATCACCACCACCACCGTCCGGCACTACAGGATACATTTACAGAAAGCACAGGAAGTGCACTGAGTCACTATCACTGTCTCGTGTGATGGGTAACCTTGCCTGAGATTTAGGAAGCCAACGGTCACCCCCAGACAGGAAGCTAGTAAGGAAGCTACTGAGTATTCATTAGTGACTATTCAGTTATACTAAGGAGTGACTCCAAGTTAAGTGTTTCTAAGTTAGTACTGGAAAAAGGGAATGGGTTCAGAGACATTAACACAGAACATTAACCATGGAGATTAAACATGTTCTTTTTACAAGAAGACATAGCATTTGTGGTTGATGATTTGTTTAGTTTATTTGCACCAACGGAACTAAGTGATAAACAACAATACATACTTTTTTTTTTTTAAATACGGTGTGCAGGTGCGGTTGGAAGCCCAAGGGCTTATACACTGCTCAAAAAAATAAAGGGAACACTTAAACAACACAATGTAACTCCAAGTCAATCACACTTCTGTGAAATCAAACTGTCCACTTAGGAAGCAACACTGATTGACAGTAAATTTCACATGCTGTTGTGCAAATGGAATAGACAAAAGGTGGAAATTATAGGCAATTAGCAAGACACCCCCCAAAACAGGAGTGATTCTGCAGGTGGTGACCACAGACCACTTCTCAGTTCCTATGCTTCCTGGCTGATGTTTTGGTCACTTTTGAATGCTGGCGGTGCTCTCACTCTAGTGGTAGCATGAGACTGAGTCTACAACCCACACAAGTGGCTCAGGTAGTGCAGTTCATCCAGGATGGCACATCAATGCGAACTGTGGCAAAAAGGTTTGCTGTGTCTGTCAGCGTAGTGTCCAGAGCATGCAGGCACTACCAGGAGACAGGCCAGTACATCAGGAGACGTGGAGGAGGCCGTAGGAGGGCAACAACCCAGCAGCAGGACCGCTACCTCCGCCTTAGTGCAAGGAGGTGCACTGCCAGAGCCCTGCAAAATGACCTTCAGCAGGCCACAAATGTGCATGTGTCAGCATATGGTCTCACAAGGGGTCTGAGGATCTCATCTCGGTACCTAATGGCAGTCAGGCTACCTCTGGCGAGCACATGGAGGGCTGTGCGGCCCCACAAATAAATGCCACCCCACACCATGACTGACCCATCGCCAAACCGGTCATGCTGGAGGATGTTGCAGGCAACAGAACGTTCTCCACGGCGTCTCCAGACTCTGTCACGTCTGTCACATGTGCTCATGTGCTCAGTGTGAACCTGCTTTCATCTGTGAAGAGCACAGGGCGCCAGTGGCGAATTTGCCAATCTTGGTGTTCTCTGGCAAATGCCAAACATCCTGCACGGTGTTGGGGTGTAAGCACAACCCCCACCTGTGGACGTCGGGCCCTCATACCACCCTCATGGAGTCTGTTTCTGACCGTTTGAGCAGACACATGCACATTTGTGGCCTGCTGGAGGTCATTTTGCAGGGCTCTGGCAGTGCACCTCCTTGCACAAAGGCGTAGGTAGCGGTCCTGCTGCTGGGTTGTTGCCCTCCTACGGCCTCCTCCACGTCTCCTGATGTACTGGCCTGTCTCCTGGTAGCGCCTCCATGCTCTGGACACTACGCTGACAGACACAGCAAACCTTTTTGCCACAGTTCGCATTGATGTGCCATCCTGGATGAACTGCACTACCTGAGCCACTTGTGTGGGTTGTAGACTCCGTCTCATGCTACCACTAGAGTGAGAGCACCGCCAGCATTCAAAAGTGACCAAAACATCAACCAGGAAGCATAGGAACTGAGAAGTGGTCTGTGGTCACCACCTGCAGAATCACTCCTGTTTTGGGGGGTGTCTTGCTAATTGCCTATAATTTCCACCTTTTGTCTATCCCATTTGCATAACAGCATGTGAAATTTATTGTCAATCAGTGTTGCTTCCTAAGTGGACAGTTTGATTCACAGAAGTGTGATTGACTTGGAGTTACATTGTGTTGTTTAAGTGTTCCCTTTATTTTTTTGAGCAGTGTATATAAAAACCATACCACAAAAAAAGAATATACAATATATAAATGCAAAATATTAAAAAGGTTTGTTGTGGACATAGCATTTGTGGATTAAACTGAGAATGACTCTGCCAGGTAAGACTAGCCAGCTGTGGCTTTAAGAAGAGAGGGAAGGAGACACTGACCTGAGATGTAGCTTAAGGGTCCCCTGTGCCACTGAAGGCTGTGTACAGTATTGAGTGGGACAATGACTGTACTGACTGTATTCAGATCTGTCTCTGGGTTATATAAGCCTGGACAGAGGAGAGCAGCTGAAGGGGTCGGCACAAAAGACACAGTACACTGGACAAATATAATAACCACAAAAGCACTGAGGGATGCATGAAAAGGTCTTGTGTTGAAGGATACTGCTTTTCACAGACCAATTACAGTGGAGGATCATGTGCTTCGGCTTGTTTTTATCCAGAATATGGCTCACCACCATCAATGGAGAGTGTATCTAAATCACAGAAAAGGTAGCATTACAGCATAACCAGAGTTAGAGAATCTCACATAGAGTATTACTGTATTAGGGTGGGTTTGAATTGAAACCCGAGCAGTATTACTTCTGTGTCCAATGTATACATAACAAGCTCTTCTGAGGTAAAACAACATATAATCCACCATCAATGGAGAGTGTGTCTAAATGCCACATCCAACTCTTCTGTTTGATTTGTATCTCGTCTTTACTTTCATGGCTCTGAGAGTAATGTGACCTTTTAATGTTCAGCTTATTAGAGAGCATGGCTGACCAGTGCTTCCAAACACAATAGCCTATGGAATCCAACCTCTCCGTAGGTGACCAGACACAGTCTTTAGGAGAATGATTTATGTTTTTCCTGAAATTGACTAAAGCCCCTTTACTGTCCTGACATAAATTGTGTCTGTTTACAGGAAACCACTACGGAAAGAGGAGAACGGGGCAAGTCGTGGGGAGTATGCCATGAGTGTACGCAACAAGAAGGCCATGGGCCCAAACAACACTGTGGTGTAGACTGTCCACTGACAGAAAGAGGAAGTGACATCACCATCACCTCCACTATCCACCCTATCCTACCTAAAACTCCTATTACCTAGAACGCAACAGGGGGTTGACCTGTTAAAAATGCATAAACACCTTTCCTTCTCTCCTAGCATGTTGCCTGAATGAAAGACAACATCCAGATAAAGGAGAGTAGCGAGAACCAGAGAGAGAGAAAAACTAAACATGGAAGTGGATTCAGAGAATGAGTAAAAAAGTGAATTGAGAAGTTCTACACCAGACTGAACAGCAGATTGTCGACATGAAGTGTCATTGACAGGGGAATGGTTGACTGCTAATCTGTCAATCTACACAGCTCCACACTTCTTACAGACAACTTCAATGTAGGAACAGACACTGAAGCACTGCGATGGGATAGGAGGTTGCGGAGGACCAGATCAAGAACAAAATGTGCACGCAGTTTTTATGGAAAATGCAAAAACAAATTCTGCGGTCGGGCTTTCTCATCTGACCATTTTTCTTTTTAATTTATTAAAGCAGAATTTGTGTTATACTGGCACAGTTGCAGGTTCTTGCTGTGGTTTGAGATGTATAGTGCTCATCTGACTATGCAATTAAAACATACATTTACAGGTCATACCAAGTGGGAAGTAAAATAACAAGATCAAGTCAGTTCCTATGTTCCATACCAACAACACAACTGAGAACAGCCTGAGGACAAACTTTATCTACTTATCTAATTTGTTCATTTATTTATTTACTGTATTTATTCATTCATTTGTCTGCGTATGTATGTCATTATTGTTTAATTCAGTCAGTTTAATGATTTGAAATATTTTCTATTTATATCAATTATTTAGTAATCATATCATTCATTTTAATGGTCTGACGCTTCAAGCCCACTTTTAATTTGCTACAGACACTGATGCAGAAAACACATCTGCAAAGAGTTTTGGCTATCAATTGTTCATCTCTTGCTGTTTGATATGCCTTTCTGTGTTCCCCTGTGACTTCTGCGAATATGATGGGGATTTCTGTGATGCGAGTTTGTGAATGTGTGTTTTCTGGCCATGCTTTTAGCAGCTTATTCTATCCCTCAATTCTTTATCACAAGACTAACATGGTATTACATTTTGTGTTGTCACATCTCACTGGTTAGACAGTCAGGGGGAGGTAGTGGGGGACAGTGGGAAGCCCTTTGCCGTGTTCTGATGTGATTTTTACAGTCTTAATTGTTCCACCTCCCAGCAAGGAGAGAACCCATCACTATAGAAACAGTGCACATGATCCCAGGACTGACATGCTGATTGGTGGAGGACGGGATTCCAAACATAGGCTAATCTGGATATCAAATTGCAGAGAGGATGGCCTCAAAAGGAACATGTGACTCAGTACACTCGCAGGCATCCCCAACATCCTTCTGCAATAAACAGTGCACAGTTGATTTAAAGCATCACTCAATTATTACGCTGCGTGTTGGCATAGGTGCAGTTAATTTGTATATTAGTGCGTGTTGTGTGCGTGAGAGAGAGCACAATACATGTATGGCTGGCAGTATCTCTGAAAATGTTCCATTACTGTTGAATTTTGTAAACACAGACCTTGCATTGTGAAATGCATAGGAATTAGCATATCTTACCTATAATGTACCCAGAAACTGAAGATACGTCGCTAATACTGTACATTGAGGGAAATAACCTTGGATGCATGAATGTAAATATTGATATTTAAAAATATCTGCCTTCTGGACTGTTAATTACATGTACAGTGTAACAGAAAATATGTTTATACATAGTAGAAATTAAACAATGTGCAACCAATTAGAATTAAATCAATGGTATCATGTTTATGGAACAAGCCATTCATGTATATTTGGCAATGAAAGTTATTGCACAATTGATGCATTATATACCAAAAGGATACATAGAGTCCCATGTATACATCGATAATGTTCATTCAGTTGATTTAATTGCTGACTTTTTCAGTTGTAAATAAAAGTGAACAGAATGACAGGCCTATAGTCTTATCACATAAGCATCAAAAGGAGAGACAAAATTAGAACATGGTTTAATTGAATGGCGTACAGTACAACATTGATAAAGCCAGTGTGTGTTAATGATAAAGGTGTTTTTTTTTTGCCTGTACCCATGGTGCCTCTCCTCTCCGTGTCTCAGAGAGCTCTGTGCTGGTCTTCTTCTGAGTTCCCCCTGTGTACAGGACATGTTCTCAGTCTGTCTCACACTGTTCATTTTTAATGAACAGCTATTATCAAACACGGCCATCTCCCTGGGGCTCGGTCATGCAAAGAGGATAACTTGTGGGCCACTGGGGTTCTTTTCATGTCAGGGTATGGCACGGCCCAATCTCTGTACACAGACTACATTATGTACATAGGACTGGTCAGCCACTTCTGCTCTGCTACCACTCTGGCCATTGTGGCACATAGGTGAATAGAGCAGCTGACAAACCCAAATCACACAATCTGGGAATATGTACTCTCCTCATAAATGTTGTCAATAGAAATAGAATTGGGAAAAGCTATGGGCTCTGGTAGGTCATCAAGGAATCAATTAGTCCATATTCTTGAGAATTTTCCTCCTTTAAAAAAAGAAACCATTAGAAACACAACCACTTCGTTGGGGGAGAAAGGCAGCAGGGTCCAAGCTGAGCCATGTAGAGAGGGAGAGAGGAATGGGAATGAGAGACCATACACTAGTCTGCCTTCTCCTGCTTTAGATGTGCCACTTGATGATAATGCCATGGGACACTCTGGGCAATTTAAACATTCATGCATTGTCCAGCCAGGGCACTCTGAGTTGCTCTGTAATAAAAAAGATCTGACAGGCCTGAAGAGGAAGGCCAGGGATCCTCTCTATCTCAACAAGCTCTGTGTGGCTCGCCCAGATAAAATACAATGTATTCCAAGAGGGTAAATGGGAAAATAATCACCTTGTTATTTGTTTAGCAGCAAATTCGATCCATTCTTGACAGTAATATAGCTACTGTGGTCTTAGATCGTTTCTATCATTACAAGAGTTTAGGCTTCTTATGTGCTATTGACTGATTATGACCAATCAGAGGACACTTGCACTATTGGTTATATATGAGTATATACTTAAGCAATAAGGCATGAGGGGGTGTGGTATATGGCCAATATACCAAGGCTAAGGGATGTTCTTAAGTACGACGAAACACGGAGTACCTGGATACAGCCCTTAGCCGTGGTATATTGGCCATATATCACAAACCCTGAGGTGCCCTATTGCTATTATAAACTGGTTACCAACTTAATTAGAGCAGTAAAAATATTTTTTTTGTCATACCAGTGGTATACAGTCTGATACCACGGCTGTTAGCCAATCAGCATTCAGGGCTCAAACCACCCAGTTTTTAATTGTTATTAGACATCCAGTGAGTGCTTCTGTGTGTCTCTTATTTGTGGCTGTTAGCTCAAGGCGGAACTGTTTGCTGTTGAGCAGTAAACAGGCTACCCTTTATATCAGGGAAAATCCATGCATGTCCATGCTCCTGTGTGTGTCTCAAAGCTGACCTTCGCAATCTAGGGCTGCTTGCTCTGGGGACACTCTCTGCCTGAGAGCCCTTGGTCAGCATTAATTACCCACTAGATCTCCAACTGCCTGCTCATCAGGTCAGTGCTCCCATATGGTCCTCCAGGAGGAGGCAGGCCGGCAGGCAGGGAGAGTGCTGGGTACCTGTGGGACATTGATTAGATAAGCAGCTGCTAATAAGAGAGGTTCTTTAAAAAAGAGCTGCAAGTTCAAACGATCATGACGGTGGCAACGACTGGCAGATGCAGCCCCGGTGCAAGGGGATTTCACTTGATTAAACACACACACACAGGAACACTGTTGCAGAGAGGCTATTTGATGAGCTAAGCACAGAGATTGATGGAGTCACCTGTGTGTGTGTGTGTGTGTGTGTGTGTGTGTGTGTGTGTGTGTGTGTGTGTGTGTGTGTGTGTGTGTGTGTGTGTGTGTGTGTGTGTGTGTGTGTGTGTGTGTGTGTGTGTGTGTGTGTGTGTGTGTGTGTTTAATCAAGTGAAATCCCCTTGCACCGGGGCTGCAGTTGCCACCGTCAGACAGCACTTAAAGCTGGTGACTCATTTGACACACGCCTCTCATAGGATCCCTTTACAAAGTGCAGGCGTAGAGAAGTTATGAAATATGATACATTCTACAGGACTCATCTAATTCTACCCTGCTTGTTTTCCGTTTGTGTCCGACAACCATGGCATTAAATAGCTTTTTAATTCAACTTGAAAATAAAAGGGAAACAATGTAGAGAAAAAAAGTGAGTGAGATCAAGCTTTGATTTAAATATACGGTATAGTCCAGCTCTCATGTGGCGTGGTATTCCCTGACAAGTGCCCTTTCCATAATGTGATTAGATTCCACAACAATGCTTTATCATGACAAACCACATTAGACCAGAGGTAAGTGTATTTGGTCCATGTCTGTGGGAAATGATGGCTAGGCTCTACAGGGGGCGGTCAACACGGACTAGCTTGTCTTGTTTACCTCCCCTGTTTGGTTTCATCCTGATCGAGTTACAACGCTGCTGCTTCTGTTGCTACTGCAACCCACATTGTGTCTGATCGATCTGGGCTCTGATGGCGAGAGGCAACCTGTTGGAACTGAGCAGAGGAAGAGGTGAGACAGGTGCTCTAAAGTCTAATTGGATTTACTGATAAGATATATAGTATGATTGCTATTGGTTTCTTCTGAGCTAGGATATGGGTGGTTCCTATACAGTCTTTGGGTTTAACAGATCCTCTTGCAGTCATTTCGTTTTCCCATAAACCTTAGTGAAGATATACTGTAGTAGTTACTGTGCAGATGTGCAATCATATCACACTTTGTGCACTTTAACTGTCCTCTGTAGAAATGACAGAGACAAGATTTAGAAAATGTGTCTTGATTTTATTATTTTTATCAGGCTTGCAACTGAACATAACGATATAGACCATGAGAATCACCAAGTGAACAAGTCTGCTTCAGCATTCCTCATCCAGACTATCATCTGCTGCTATATATTCTCTCCATCTGTTCTGACCTCTGATGCAGCACACAGCATGTTGGACACCTAACCTGCTATCTACAGAACTGTGATCCCCCTACATCTGCACACCTGCCCAACCTCTACTCACCTATCCTTTCATTGCACCAAAGAATAGTATAGATATACAAAGTTTAGAAGGTGCTGAAGATGATTACGTCGGAAGCAGTGTCTTAAGACGGCGAGAGTCAGTTTATGCAGGAGTCGACTTCCTGATGTTTATGGTCAGGCCGGCAGCAAACAGATGCATGCTGGTCCTGAGGAGGACTGGGTCTTGGAGGATCTCCCATAGTGAGAGGTGGGCAGGTCACATGGGGTAGAACTGTGAGGCAGCCTCGGATGACTGGATTTCCACCTGGGCCATCTTGAACTGTGTGCACTGCAGCCACTTGCGCAGGGCGAAGGGCAGGGCCCCAGCCGCCTGGCCCTGCACACACTGGTGGTTCACTCTGTTCTGGATGGCCTGCAGCCGCAGCTGTAGCCCTGCAGACAGGTGCTGCATGGGACAGGGTGAGAGTTTTTTGTTCTGAAGAAAATTTGAGCATCTATATCCATATATAAACATAATACAAATCATATTTGAATTGCAATTTAACTCTTACCTTTAGGTTAGATTGAATCATGGGCAACCACATAGGTATTAACTGATGGAGAGAAAAGGGGAATTTTGAGTTGAAATAGAAAGCAACATGAAGAGGCAAAATAAAGTGTCAAATCAAATGTTTTGGGAAATTGTGGGTAAATGCCCCTCTTACCTTCACAAAGATAGTTGAGTTGCATTCTTGTAGAGCCTCCATCAGGCTAATGACATGTAGACACACCATCTCCACCATCTTGGGAAGTTAGAAATAACACATTTGTATTACTGCAAGGGATCAGAACATGATTTATGATCACCCCGCTTCCAAATATGAATCAAAATATATCATGGCAAAGCAGATTCTTAGGCCGGGATCTGACTGTGTATTTGGACAATGCTTTAAAGGTTATTTCCGATTGGGCCGATGTTTACCGTGAATGTGGTCTCCGCAAACGCAGGAACATTGCCTTTAAAACGTGCATTGTGGACAAAGCGCAATTGGATTGAATCCCGGCCTTACATAACAGCAATGTCCTGTCAGACACAACAAGGATCTGTCTGTGCTTTAGCCAACTCCTCTGCCACATTTACAACTACCAAAATCTGGGTAGTAGTTTGCCGAGGTGACAATAGCCTGGCTTTACATTTCATATTCAACTTTTGCACATATCTCCATGCACATCCTATTTCCAGCCCACCCCCTCTTGCAGCTGACAGAGAGATAAGCGTGTGGATCTTCCTCACCACTTTGTTGTGGGCCATGAGCTGCAAGATGCTGGGTGTGACGCGGCTCCAGAACTCCAGGCCGGTCAGGATGGCGTTGGAGGAGAACTCTGTCTGATTCTGGTTCTGCAGGGCCGGAGTGGCCGCCGACTGCTCACAGTAGATGGTCCACAGCTGGGCAAACATGAAGGCATGGAACAGGGAGCACATGTGCAGCACTGACGTCTGCAGACAGAGGATGGAAAGAAGAGAGAAGTCAGTGGCACTTTGGTCTTTATCTTATCCTAGACTTCGGTTGAGGGAGGACAAATAAAATCTTCATACGTTTACGTAGCATTTACTTCAACATTTATGCATATGACATTGAGACATTGTCCAGACCTTGGATTGTTCAGGGAAGCCGATGAGGATGACGATGAGGTGGTCAGCGATGTGTGAGCCAGCGTCCAGGGGGATGGGCATACAGGAGGTGGAGCCCTGGTGCAGGGCATAGTGGGTCAGGGAGCCCAGGAGCAGCCAGGATAGCTGGCGGATGTGGGACACACATTCAATGAACTCCTTAGGTCTAGGGAGAGGACAGAGGTTAAACACTTTTTGAGCATACATTACAGTCTTATTAGACTCCCAATGTATTGTAATGTCGTATAGAAGCACTTCTACTGATAGCATTCCACTAAAAACTACAGAAATCTAACTGATCAAGTCTGCTATACCATTTATGACATATAGTTCTATCTTCATGGTTATAAATAGTGAGATCACTGAAAGTGACATCTGTGCTGTAACTGTCTGTGCCTCTCACCCCTGCTGCATGGCGGACGGGGGATGGTAGAGCCAGGGCAGATAACGGATCACTGCCTTGTTGTCACGGTGATTGCCTTTGCTGATCTCCATGGCAGCTACCTGTGCCAGGCCCACTTTCAGGTTCCCTCCGAACGTGTCCTCGTGCAGTGGCTGACAACACGCCTTCATATGGCTCTGGAGAGTGTCACATGATCACAGGATAGGTCACATGACTAGGGCCTGGCAGTGACACCACTCTCCGAAGGTGTCTCAGGGAGAGTTGGGATACGCAAAAAAAAATCTCATTCACACCTGCGTATAATACACACTTGTACATGTGTGAAATAGGACAAATATAAGCACCCACCCACATGACAAGATGGCTGGAGGTGATACTTATGTAAGATAGGTGAATGAGGAGGAAACTCACTTTTAATTTGGTCAGTGTGTGCATATCCGCTATGAAGTCTAGAAGTTCACTGATGTATTGCCTCATGCATTCCATTGCTGCTGTCGTGCACTGAAAAAGACAGAGAGAATAGTGCAACAATCAAATGGACAATATCTGTATCTCATTTGGTTTCATTAGGTCATCATAAAGGGACCCATAGAACCAATGTAATGTATGATGTACTGTCTTACCCCTGGAAGAGATGAGATCATGTGCTTTGAGAGTACAGTAGACTCTGCTAGCCTCGTACCAATATCTGAACAAACAAACTGACAACATACACGGATGCAGTTAACATCAATACATATGCAAAGTCATCTTAGGTACTTTGGAGTTAAAGTCTTTTCCACAAGTAGATTTGATTGTACTACTGTTTACCTGGACAAGCAGTAGCAGGTTAGTATCGGGTAGAGGAGACTTGAACTTCAGAGCCTGTAGAAGCTCCAGCACCACAATACGAGACATATAGAACTTATCTCGCTCCTGGGCAAACAAAACACACAAAATAGCTCAGGAGAGAGAAAATAAGGATAGTGGAGAGAGAATATAGAAAACCACTGTGTACAAATGTTGTAATTAATTTGAGGAACCATGTTAGATAAACTCTTAGGCATACTGGGGGACGAAGGTTTGCCTAGTGGTTGTCTTATTTAATATTACAGGGTTGTGCACTATATCTCTCTGCCTCTCCAGTGCTCATACAGTGTTGCCTGTGTGTACTGGAGTATAAAGGCTGTCTGTGTTCTGAATAAAGACAGAGAGACAGAGGAGCTGATTAGCATGGCACCCAGTCTAGATCTCCTCTCTCCCAGAGATTCAGTTCAGATGAGCCTGTCAGCCTGAGAAGCCACTGCTCTCTGTTAAATCATCCACTCAATACAAAGCTCTGCCTGCTGCCTGTTTACCAACTAGACTGTCATCCTCTCTCTCTCTCTCTCTAGTATACTTATGGCATAGCATACAGTAGTTACCTTATTATTACCTTATTATACACGTTGGTAGTGGTACATATTGGTTCATACACTACACTACACTACAAAAGTATGTGGACACCTGCTTGTTGAACATCTCATTCCAAAATCATGGGCATTAATATGGAGTTGGTCTCCCCTTTGCTGCTATAACAGCCTCCACCTTTCTGGGAAGGCTTTCCACTAGATGTAGGAACATTGCTGCGGGGACTTGCTTCCATTCAGCCTCAAGAGCATTAGTGAGGTCAGGCACGGCAGGTAGCCTAGTGGTTAGAGCAATGGACTAGTAACCGGAAGGTTGCAAGATCGAATCCCCGAGCTGACAAGGTAAAAATCTGTTGTTCTGCCCATGAACAAGGCAGTAAACCCACTGTTCCTAGGCTGTCATTGAAAATAAGAATTTGTTCTTAACTGACTTGCCTAGATAAATAAACATTTAAAAAAAAAATTGGGCGATTAGATCTGGCTTGCAGTTGGCTTTCCAATTAATCCCAAAGGTGTTAGATGGGGTTAAGGTCAGGGCTCTGTACAGGCCAGTAAAGTTATTCTACACTGATCTAGACCATTTCTGTATGGACCTCGCTTTGTGCACAGGGGCATTGTCATGCTGAAACAGGAAACCCATTTCATGAAGCTCCCGATGAACAGTTGTTGTGTTGACGTTGCTTCCAGAGACAGTTTGGAACTCGGTAGTGAGTGTTGCAACCGAGGACACAAGATCTTTATGTGCATCTTTATGCACATCAGCACTCGGCGGTCCCGTTCTGAGAGCTTGTGCTTGCTCCTAGACGTTTCCACTTCACAATAACAGCACTTACATTTGACCGGGGAAGCTCTAACAGGGCAGAAATTTGATGAACTGACTTGCTGGAAAGGTGGCACTCTGAGACAGTGCCACGTTGAAAGTCACTGAGCTCTTCAGTAAGGCCATTCTACTGCCATTGTTTGTCTATGGAGATTGCATGGCTTTGTGCTCAATTTTATACACCTGTCAGCAACGGGTGTGGCTGAAATAGCTGAATCCATTTGAAGGGGTGTCCACATACTTTTGTATATATAGTGTATATTACAAAATAAATCATTGCCTTCTCATTAGCATGAAACCCCAATATATACAGTACAGTTGATTTGGGGTCACATTTGTTAAAATGTTCAATGTATAGTGCTAAAGTGATAAACATAACATCCCAAACATCCATACGTCTACAATAACCCAGTGAAAAATCCTCCTTAAACTTGTATTTGAGAAAGCTCACCTCATAAGACTAACTGCACAGGAAACAGTTAAATAGACATTATCAGTCATGTTGACTTGCATATTGAGAAACGGATGTTATATAGCGGGGATTTAAAAGGCGAGAGGAAATCAATAGAGCTGGAGACATAAAGCATGGCGCTGTGACAGCAGTAGCAGGGTGAGGATCCATCATTCCTGCAGCAGGAGACAGCCAATGCCCCAGCTCTAACAGAGGGAGGCTTGCCCTCAGATACACACCATACATCCTCAGCCCAGAGCCCCAATTAATCATGTAAATCAATACTGGCTGATTGCCTACTTAATCATCTGTGACACACAGCCACCTTGCTGTCTAGCGGGAGAGGCTGGAGATAAGTATTACAACCAAGAACTACTGTATACAAAGGTCTGCAGACATGGTTTTATATTTAACAATGTGGGAAAGTTATATTTCTGTATCGCTTTTCTAATTGGGCCTTTCACATGAGATCAATGCATTGCTACAGATGAAGGATCTTAATTTAAGCCAGTTTGCTACAGCAGGAAAATAATCCTGCAGCAACAGGAAATGTGAATTAATATGTGGATTATAATGTACATTTTTTGTAAGGATTTATACATTTTTCATTAAAGCAAATCGTTGCGACAAATAATTTTACAGTTTTTCTCGATTGCTAAGACACTGTTAATGAAACTGGGGTCCACTTGCTTTCCATCATAACCTAATGAGCACAACAGTTTAATTTTTTGCAAAACTGTCATTTCTCATTGCTTTCACACACAATGCAAATGCTAAGCACATTTTCACAAAAGAGTAAACACAACTTTCCACAAAATGCGCAAGTCAGTTGAGTAAATCATGTCAAACAAAATGTAAACATTTGGTCAGAGCTGATACAAATTACTCCCATGAATGTGAACCTCTTCTGCACGTGTGCAAAACTTCTTTGCACAATTGTTCAATCAGCAATCAGTCCTTATTCATGCATAAAAGAGGTCACTTCTGAGTTGCTTATTGTAAAATGGACCAAGTAAGAGGCCGAGAGCAAGGACAAAGGAGAGGTCGAGGGGCACATAGAGGAAGATAGTGCAGCTCTCAGTTAAAATGGAAAAAGGTAAAATAAAGCAACAAATGTGATCAAATTAAGATCCTACATCTGTACATAATAAACAAATATACTAATATCAAATGTAAGCTAACCTATACATAACTTACCTTATTGAAGGCTTTGTAGCAGAGGCCACACAGCTCCACCAGGTAAGAGAGGCTGAACACTCCATACTGGATGACAAAGCTCAGCAGTTTGGAGAAGGGCTCCAGTAAGCTCTGAGGAAGAAGAGGAAGAGAGGGAGTTAAGGGTCAATGCCTGGTGGGTGGGTGAGGGGATCTTACCATACCAGTGGTTTTGTTATATTTTCTGCTTATTCCAAATGAGTAAGACTTCTGGGTTCAGTCATGCTGCATGAACAAGATCTCAAATCAAATCAAAAGGTTATTTGTTGTGGACTTAACCATGCAATTCTTGCTGACGAGCCCTTCCCAATGATATAGAGTTAAAAAATTATCATAATAAAAAGAAAAATAGTAACACGAAAAATAAAATGCTCAATAGAGGTATATACAGGCAGTACTAATACCAGATCAATGTGGAGGAATATGAGGTAGACACTAAATGTACATGAATGCAGGGTAAAGTGACTAGGCATCAGGATAGATAATAATAATAAAATAAAGAACATAGGTGTGTGTGTTGTGTCGGTATGCGCATGTGTGTGTGTGTGTGTGTGTGTGTGTGCGTGCGTGCGTGCGTGCATGCGTGCGTGCGTGCGTGTGTGTGTATGTGTGGTTATTGCGTATAGTTATTTATGACACTCAAATGAAGACTGACCTCACCATTTGGTTAGTAGTCCTAATGTATATCAAGCACACACAGACAGACTCACCCGTGTTGCACTTGTGGTGGGGATCTTCAACAGGCAAATGATGATCCTCAAACTGGAGTCCAGGGGACACTGAGAGAGACGTCATCAAATTCTTCATAAGGCTATAGCTCTATATTGATCACAGTCAAAAAACAGTCAATGCAGCCTATATGCAGAGCGAGGTCCAGTACCTTCAGAGGCAGCACAGAGGGTAGTTTAGTGAGGAAGGTCTGGAACTGATTGCAGATGGTGGTCCACAAGTTGCTGGGGGAGTCCATGGGCAGGGCCTCCATGAAGGTGGCGATGTTCCCCAGGCAGTGCAGCATGGTGCCCCCTGCTGGTAGACTCTTCTTGTTGTTCAGACCCTGAGGACAGTGGCATAAATGATAACAGGGTTACAATTTATTGCCATAGAGCCCTTACCAGCTGTTACAATTTTGTTTAAAAATATATTCTAAAAGTGGTTTGGACTATTGGTTGTTATGAGCCAAAGGAGTGAACTGAGATAGACTATGATACGTGCTATTGCTTTAACATTGTAACAGTTTAAGATTGCTAAATAAAACAAACCAAGTTAATAGTGCAGAGTAAATATTGTGAATAACCATGCAGAGGCATGCTCTTCAGCAGTACTCATTATCTGCTTTGGTATCATGCTATCCAAACAGCAGTGTTAGTCTTGTCAACTTTTACAAGAGCTCCTCCAGCTGGATACATGATGAAAGTGAAGATTCTTCTTGAGATTCAAGATCTGGAAGATGTGCGTTGTAGCGCAATTGAAATTTAAAGTTCATTTCCGATAGAGCCGACATTTGCAGAATTTACTATGAATGCGAAAAAATTGCTTTTAATGTCAATCCCGTTATAACGCTGTTCTTCTGCGTTACTGATTGAATCAAATCAAATTTTATTTGTCACATTCGCCGAATACAACAGGTGTAGACCTTGAAATGCTGACTTACAAGCCCGTAACCAACAATGCAGTTTTAAGAAAATAGAGTTAAGAAAATATCTACTAAATAAAATAAAAGTTAAAAATAAAAAGCCCACATACAAACACACACCGCATAGTACCTTCAGCCAAGTGCTGAGCTTTAAGCATTACACTAAGCAGGAAAACGTCCCACCTCCAGCAGCTGGTTCAGTGCAGCCACAGAACTCAGTTCATTAAAATCAATCAGGGAAAAGGCCAATGTTCTCAGAAAACCTCCATCTGAAAATGCACAGAAAAGAATGATGGTAAGGATCCAACCATATCCCTCAGAGAGCTGCTCCTAACAGCAGACATATTGTGGTGTGTATGAGTAGACCTTTGATGTTGCTCTGGAAGAGCTGGGGCAGGATGCCATTGGGGGCCAGCTGATGGAACACACAGCGGAGGAACTGCTTAGCCACACCTGCTGCGTTGCCAGGGATCAGCATGCTACACCAACAGAGACATCAACACACATAGAACGTCTGCACCTCAAGTTGGCATATATTCTCATTTGTGTACAAGAATACAGCCAGCGTGAACAAATCATCAGCATCCACATTACACCTGAGTTTAGCACACACAATATAATAATATACTTAGTATGTCTGGTTGTGATGTGTCATACCTCTCAGCTTGCCCAGAGAAATTAGCACTAGACGCCAGCCTGAAAGACACAAATCTGAATTTAACATCGGAGACATGACAGAGAGTGTGCAAAAATGTTACTGAACAATCAGGTTTGTGTATGGGGATGTATAATAGGGTTGGTGCAGGAGCTGCTGTAGTTGTCAGACCTGCCCACAGACTGCATGATGTCCAGAAGCAGGGGAGCAGCTTGGTCAGGGCTGAGGTGGATGAACATGGAGAGCACCACCACTGCCAGGCCCAGGGTCTCCTCATCATACTCCTCTAGCACCGCACCACAGTCACGACACCTGAGTGACCACACAGTATTATCATTAATAACACTGAATAACCATTCATGTATACAGTGTCTGCGATCCTGAATGACACACCAGTCAGTGTTGGTGGTTGGCGGTAGGTTCTCTCACCTGTCAGTCATGGTGGTGGGCTGGTCATCAATGAACTCCTCAGGGGCAGGCACAAACATGCTGACTGTACTGGGGGCAGATAGGAGGCTGGTCTTGGTGGGGCCTGTAGAGTGAAACACTAAAATCAGCCCAGTCAAACCCAATCAAGCACAGTCATTAAAAATCTGTTTTGATGTTTTTCCCTGTGGAGAGGTGGACCAGAGATAGTTAGCAGTGACTAACCTGTCTCCCAGGTGCTGATGTTGTGAGGGGCACTGGACTGGTGCTCCAGCTGTCTCTTCATCAGCTGGCTCATGGTTAGAGCTCCCAACGAGCCTCGCTTTGCCTGACGGTACTGAGCTGGGGGTGCGACAAACACACACCCAAAGGACTGAGCTGCCTGGTACTTTCCCTCTATAGCCACTATTTTAATTTCAATGGCTGGTTTACTTAAAGGGCAACTCCATCACTTTTCAACCTCATTTTCATTATCTCCAGCATAATGCCAGTACCAACATATGTGACAACGCTGCATTTCTACCTTGGGCTAGAAACTCGTTGCAGGTTTTGAAAATCCCTGTTTTTTACTTTTAATCCTACCCTGTGATGTCACAGAGAATAATTTTTTAGGATCTTTCTTCTTATATTTTTAACCACTGATCATAGAAATACAGTGGGGAGAAGAAGTATTTGATACACTGCAGATTTTGCAGATTTTCCTACTTACAAAGCATGTAGAGGTCTGTAATTTTTATCATAGGTACACTTCAACTGTGAGAGACGGAATCTAAAACAAAAATCCAGAAAATCACATTGAATGATTTTTAAGTAATTAATTTTCCTTTTATTGCATGACATAATTATTTGATACATCAGAAAAGCAGAACTTAATATTTGGTACAGAAACCTTTGTTTGCAATTACAGAGATCATACGTTTCCTGTAGTTCTTGACCAGGTTTGCACACACTGCAGCAGGGATTTTGGCCCACTCCTCCATACAGACCTTCTCCAGATCCTTCAGGTTTCAGGGCTGTCGCTGGGCAATACGGACTTTCAGCTCCCTCCAAAGATTTTCTATTGGGTTCAGGTCTGGAGACTGGCTAGGCCACTCCAGGACCTTGAGATGCTTCTTACGGAGCCACTCCTTAGTTGCCCTGGCTGTGTGTTTCGGGTCGTTGTCATGCTGGAAGACCCAGCCACGACCCGTCTTCAATGCTCTTACTGAGGGAAGGAGGTTGTTGGCCAAGATCTCGCGATACATGGCCCCATCCATCCTCCCCTCAATACGGTGCAGTCGTCCTGTCCCCTTTGCAGAAAAGCATCCCCAAAGAATGATGTTTCCACCTCCATGCTTCACGGTTGGGATGGTGTTCTCTGGGTTGTACTCATCCTTCTTCTTCCTCCAAACACGGCGAGTGGAGTTTAGACCAAAAAGCTATATTTTTGTCTTATCAGACCACATGACCTTCTCCCATTCCTCCTCTGGATCATCCAGATGGTCATTGGCAAACTTCAGATGGGCCTGGACATGCGCTGCCTTGAGCAGGGGGACCTTGCGTGCGCTGCAGGATTTTAATCCATGACGGCATAGTGTGTTACTAATGGTTTTCTTTGAGACTGGTCCCAGCTCTCTTCAGGTCATTGACCAAGTCCTGCCATGTAGTTCTGGGCTGATCCCTCACCTTCCTCATGATCATTGATGCCCCACGAGGTGAGATCTTGTATGGAGCCCCAGACCGAGGGTGATTGACCGTCATCTTGAACTTCTTCCATTTTCTAATAATTGCGCCAACAGTTGTTGCCTTCTCACCAAGCTGCTTGCCTATTGTCCTGTAGCCCATCCCAGCCTTGTGCGGGTCTACAATTTTATCCCTGATGTCCTTACACAGCTCTCTGGTCTTGGCCATTGTGGAGAGGTTGGAGTCTGTTTGATTGAGTATGTGGACAGGTGTCTTTTATACAGGGAATGATTTCAAACAGGTGCAGTTAATACAGGTAATGAGTGACCTGTCATGTGCCTTAATAACAAACTTGTATGCCATCTGTAAATACAAATGAAATTGTTAAATTACGAGCCTAGTTGGTTTAGTCATGGAAAAAGTCAGCAGCCTCCTGAGTGGCGCAGTGGTCTAAGGCAGTGGTCTAGCTGTGCCACTAGAGATTATGGGTTCGAGTCCAGGCTCTATCGCAGCCGGCCGCGACCGGGAGTCCCTTGGGGGCGGCGCACAATTGGTCTGGTTTAGGGGAGGGTTTGGCCGGCAGGGATATCCTTGTCTCATCGCGCACTATTGACTCCTGGGGCGGGCCGGGGGCAGTACACGGTTGCCAGGTGTACGGTGTTTCCTCTGACACATTGGTGCGGCTGGCTTCCGGGTTGGATGGGCATTGTGTCAAGAAACAGTATGGCTTGGTTGGGTTGTGTTTCGGAGGATGCATGGCTCTCGACCTTTGCCTCTCCTGAGTCCGTACGGGAGGTGCAGCGATGAGACAAGAATGTAACTACTACCAATTGGATACCATGAAATTGGGGGGAAAAAATTCAAATAAAAAAATGAAAAAATGGCAGCAACTGCAACCTGCTAGCCATGATTGGCTGAGATAATGAAGGGCTGGACATGCTGAGAGATGAGTTTGGATTGGTCTGCCATGTAGCAAGCTTCTGTCTATAATATGAGCTGTTCAGTATGTGTAGGTAATCTTTTCTAACGCAGGACCGAGTTTTGAAATCAGTGGAATTAGAGCGTTTGGTAAGATATTACATGTTTCTAATTTTGTCCGAAAGTCGTTTTCATTTCAAGTTAAAGTGTACTGTAGGGTAGTAACGTTATGAGTTGGGATTATGGTTCAATGTTTAGTTAGCTAGCTACATGTCTAAACAAAAGACTCCACTATGCAAGTACCTATTTCAATAAAATGCTTATGATGTCACTGCGACATCTGTCGCTGGCAGCTGATAAATTCGCTCTGGCAACCTATGCCAATTTCAGAGTACTTTCGTCTGAATGTGTCAAAGCACAGAATAACTGACACATTTATGAACGCTCAACACCCGTTGAATATGGCCGGTGTTAGTAAACGTTGGCAAATGTTTTAATTTAAATTGTAGCCAGCAGCACAGTTGCAGTCACCAACGCTCTGGATAACATAAAAACAGCCTAACTAGCTCTGCAAGGGCGAGTAAAATGGTCAGAGTGAGCTGTTCTCTCATTGGTGTCTGGAAGTAGCTAGCCAAAGTCAGCCAGTTAGCTTGGGTGCTTGACTGCTGTTGTTAGGTCAGAACGCTCGGATCAAGACTACTTTTTGTCCAGAGCGTCCTGTCTGCAATCTGAATGCTCCGAGAGCGAAACACTCTGAATTTACGGACTGCCAATTTTTAACACACCCGTAGTATAAACCAGCCTTTAGTCTTGAAATCTTTGGTTGTTTAATAGCCTCACATGTGAATCATTAAAGAGATGGGTGGGGCTAAAGCTTAAAAGGGTGTGAACGATGCTGAATGGGTGTAGACAAAGAAGGTACCAAAACATTCAAGGGCCATTTTCTCAAAAGTGTGGTACCAAGTTTATCAACTTTCAGAGCAGAATTACTTTCCCATTGTTCCTCAACTGCAGTATATGGTATACCATTTTCTAGCTCTGAGTCTCTACTTTTATCTAATGTAAAAAACACCATTTCAAATTTTGCAACATAAGACCAAATCGAACCGGTCGGTCACATAATGTAGACACTGGTTTGGTGCTGGAGATGATGAATATGAGGTTGAAAAGTGGTGGAATTGCCCTTTAAAGCAACTGCCAGGAAAATGGGGAGTAGAAGACACTCACAGAGGTAAATATAAAAATGAAATGATTTAATGGCTTAGTTGCGTATCTTCATTAATTTATATATAGTCGGATTGGTAGAATCCTGATCTATTGATAAGAAAAATAAAATAACCATGAAAAAACTGCACTGGTGTCTTATACAAAAGGCTGAGAAAAACACTACTCAAAAAAGAGTATTTTACACCTTTAAAAGTCAAGGCCAAATGTCTGAACAGTGTAAAGTTCTTGGTGTAATGACCACACCTGTTTTGGGGGGTGATTTAAAACACATGACAATGTGGAAGTATTTGGATCCTACTTGATACTGAAGAGCGGTTGCTTGTTTCTGGGATAGCAGCTTCAAGGGTGGGGGCTGAGGCGGATTCCCGTGGCTTTTCCAGGGTAGACAGAACTTTGTGATCTGCAAGGCAATGTGGGTGAGTGATGGTGCGGAATAGTGGCTGCTTCAGCATCTCAGCCTCCTCCTTACCTCACATGTAGACAACTGGTTAGCACATGGGATGCTGCAGACACCCAATACAAATGTAGTTGAGCTACAAGTAATTAACTGCAAGTATACATTGAGTCCTAGTGCAAGAGCAATCTAAAATGAAGATGTGGTTTATTGATGTACTATTTAGTAAAAAAAGAAATTTCTCATTTAGGCTATTACTAGTTCTTATATGGACAACTATTTATGGAAAGTGTGTTGCAGTAATTTGAAGGCGCTGTACTGATATTTATTCGGTTTCTCAGACTTTCTTTTACAGTAGGCTTTTCAGAAGTTTACCATGGGTTGGAATGGGAAAAGGGAGAGACAAAGCCACAGGACAGGAAACAGCAATGGTGACCAGTTGACTAAAGATTGGAGGTAGCATGGATATGCGACTAGACAATTTATATTTTGTTCATGTGGTTCTGCACTTCTAAGCAGACGCTTCAGTAGAAAACTTATTTTATCAACCATATCTCATAAGCCCCCTCAAACCTTAGAGATGTCATCACTGAAACACACATACATCCAAAGGCACATTGTGCATGAAGTCAGCATACTTATCTCAGGGGCACAGAAAAAGGATACAGCAGCTGTAAGTCCATACAGAGGGACCCCTCTCTCTGAACTCAGGCTCCTGTCTTCCCTGACCCTGATCTCTCTTACCTGTGTCAGTGGGCTGCTCACCCAGCTTGTCCAGGGTGTTGAAGGAGATGTCCAGGTACTCTCTCTGGATGGCACTCACAGCTATCTTCCTCTGTTTGCGTTGCCGGGGAACTATCTGGATCTTAAACTCTGCCTCGTCGTTCTCATCATCATCAGGTTTAAAGTCACTGTCATCAAGGTCCTCGTCATCTTCTTCATAATATTCCTCTTCGTCGTTGTTGTTCCCCTCCAGAGAGGTGAGGGGTTCAACTGTGTCCTCAGGGATGTCCAGGAAGATCATCCTGCCAGAGGGACTGGTCCCCAGACCCACCCCTGCCTTTAAGTCCTCAGGATGCACAAAGTCATCCAGGGAGGTGTCAGGGACAGCAGGGGTCTTCCTCAGCAGGTCCCTCTTCTGTTGTAAGCTGAGAGTCATGGGGCTCTCCAGGCCAGGGTGCTCCGACCGGTCAGGCAGCTCCAGGGAGGTGGTGGGGGTTGCATAGTGTGGTCTCCTCTGTAGAGGCTGTTGGGGGCTTTCTTTTGATGGGGAGTCTGTGGTCCTCTTCTCCTTAGAACAGTCCTCCACGCTCACCTGCACCATGGGGGACAGGCACGCGGTGCTGCTGCTGGCAGGGGAGGCAGTGGGCCTGGCAGGGGAGGCAGCGGGCTTGGCAGGGGAGGCAGCATACCTGGCAGGGGAGGCAGGGGGCCTGGCAGGGGAAGCAGCAGGCCTGGCAGGGGAAGCAGGGGGCCTGGCACTCCCATTCAGCCTGGGGCCCATCACCATGTTCAGGTCAAACTCCTCGTCACTCTCCACGATCCTCAGTGGTGGTAGGGGCTCAAACACCAGGGAGTCACTGTCGGACATGGAGAGGATGGAGTGCTTCTCTGGGATTGAAGTGCAGTCGGAGGAGAGGTCAATGAGGTCCTGGTCCTCCTTCTCTGCAGAAGAGCCGCCTGTAAGAGGGGAGTCCAAGTCGGCCTTGTCCTCAAACGTCTCCATGCAGCTGAGACGCACCTCTGGGATGACAGGCCTCGAGCAGTCTGAGTGGCCCCCCCGGGTTCCTGAACGGTCCTGGTGGTCACTGCCCTCCGCTCGGCCTGAGGAGCCGTCTGACGAGCCCTTCCCATGGCCCCCTGTCCGCCTCGGGTGGGAGGTGGTGGAGGAGGGGAGCCCGGGGGTACCATGCTGCAGGTCACAGCGGTCTATGCAGGACTTGCGTCGGTGCTCGTCCAGGTTGTAGAGGATGGAGTCGGTGTTGGAAATGTCCAGGGACTTCTGCTTGTGCATGGCCTGCAGACGCTTCTTCCTGGTGCTCTCCTCCCTCACACAGTGCAGGATGCTGTCCTGTAGCGCACTGGCCTCACGGTACTCAGACAGCTCAATTTCACCTGACGCAGACAGAGAGAGGATCAAAAGATAGATCATATCTGATTGGGAAAATCTGTGAATGCTCAATTCATGTCAGCGAAGCATTTAAGTTCAATTAATTTAATTGCTGGATAAAATAGGTCATCCTTTGAGACTATTTTCATACTTTTCTGGGCATTCAGCTCTACCGGCTGGTACTTGACAGACTTGCTGCCACCGATCCTTTTCAGACGGGCGAAGAAGGTCTGAGACTCCTTGTTGCCTGCTCCAGTTGGTGTGTCATGAACGTCAGACTCATCAAACACACTGTCCTCCTCTGAAAAAAACATCATACACATTACATATGTAGGATCTTAATTTGATCAGTCTTTTGTTGCTAACTATTTTCTTGCACTGCAGGAAATGCGGATGAGCTTTGTGATTTACATAAATTCACTGAAAACCCACATTAACACACAGTTATATTAACAGTATTTCCTTTTCATGCAGCCTACTTTTTTGACCAGCTAATAACCTAACCACCTGTTGCTGAAGGATTATTTTGCTGCAACAATATAGGTCAAATTAAGATCCTACATCTGTATTTTTGGGCTTTGACGGAGACTTGGATCACCCAAGAGTACACTGCTACTCCAGCTGCTCTCTCTTAATTTCTCTCATAGTCCAAGAGCATCTGGTCATCGTGGTAGGAATCTCCTAAGTGGAGATTTTCTCTTTTCTCCCTCTCTCACCTGTCCATCTCCTCATTTGAAGTCCACTCAAGCTTAACATTGTTGTCATCTACCGCCTACCAGGTGTCCTTAGAGAGTTCCTCAATGAGCTTGAAACCTTGATAAGCTCATTTCCTGATGATAGCTCACTGCTCTTCGTACTTGACAACTTCAACCTCCTGACATCTGCCTTCGATTAATTTCTTTCCAACCCTCTTTCCCCTCCTTGCCTCTTTTGACCTCACCCTTTCCCAGTGCCCTCCCACTCACAAGACAGACAATATGCTTGACCTCATCTTTACTAGAGGCTGTTGGCCTACTAATCTCACTGCAACCCCCTTCCAGGTCTCTGATCACTACTTTGTTTTCTTTTCTGTCTCCCTTTCCTCCAACCCTAACCACTCAGCCCCTACCCAGATGGTCATGCACCATCGCAATCTTAGCTCTCTCTCTCCCAATACTCTCTCCTCTTCTGTCCTATCATCTCTCCCTTCTGCTAAATCCTTCTCACTCCTGTCTCCTGATTCTGCCTTTTGGACCCTACTCTGCGTACAGCTGAGCGACAATTTTGGAAAACTAAACTTCCGGAGGATCTATCATCCTTTCACTCCCTCCTCTCTACCTTTTCTTCCTCTGTATCTGCTGCTAAAGCTACTTTCTATCACTCTAAATTCTGAGCTTCTGCCTCTAACCTTGGAAACTCTTTTCCACCTTCTCCCCCCTCCTTAATCCTCCACCGCCTCCTCCTCCCTCTCTGCAGACAACTTTGTCAACCACTTTGTCAACCACTCCTCATACACTCAGCCTATTGAGTCCTCTGGTCCCACTTGCACAGAAGTACCCTACGCCTTAATCTCTTTCTCCCATCTCTCTCTAGATGAAATCCTGCGACTAATGAAGTCCGGCCACCTGACAACCTGCTCGCTCGACTCCATCCCATCCTCCCTTCTCCAGGCCATCTCTGGAGACCTTTTCCCATTCCTCACTTCCCTCATCAACTCATCGCTGACCACTGGCTGCGTCCCCTCTGACTTCAAAACGGCCCGAGTCCCTCCCCTCCTCAAGAAACCTACACTCGACTCCCCTGACGTCAAAAACTACAGACCGGTATCCCTTCTTTCTTTTCTTTCCAAAACAATTGAGTGTGCTGTCTCTGACCAACTCTTTCGCTATCTCTCCCAGAACGATCTTCTTGACCCTAACCTGTCAGGCTTCAAGACGGGTCACTCAACTGAGACTGCTCTTCTCTGTGTCATGGAGGCTCTCTGCACTGCCAAAGCTGACTCTTTCTCCTCTGTTCTCATCCTCCTAGATCTATCCGCTGCCTTTGATACCGTGAACCATCAGATCCTCCTCTCCACCCTCTCAGGGCTGGGCGTCTCAGGCTCTGCACACTCTTAGATTGCATCCTACCTGGCAGGCCGATCCTACCAGGTGACGTGGAGAGGATCTGTGTCTGCACCACATAGTCTCACTACTGAGGCCCCGCAGGTCTCGGTTCTAGGTCATCTCCTCTTGTCTCTATACACCAAGTCACTCTGCGCTGTCATATCCTCCTTCATGCTCTACAACGTCCGAAGAATACGACCCTACCTCACACAGGAAGAGGCGCAGGTCCTAATCCAGGCACTTGTCATCTCCCGTCTGGACTATTGCAACTCGCTGTTGGCTGGGCTCCCCGTTTGTGCCATCAAACCCCTGCAACTTTTGCAGAACGCAGCAGCGGTTTTCAACCTTCCCAAGTTCTCCCATTTCATCCCGCTCCTCCTGGCACACTCCACTGGCTTCCAGTCAAAGCTTGCATCCACTACAAGACCATGGTATTGCCTACGAAGCCGCAAGAGGAACAGTCCCTCACTACCTTCAGAGCTCCCGAGTGGACTGCATCTCAGGCACTGCATCTCAGTGTTAGAGGCGTCACTACAGACCCTGGTTTGATTCCAGGCTGTATCAAAACCGGCCATGATTGGGAGTCCCATAGGGTGGCTTACAATTGGCCCAGCGTCGTCCGGGTTTGGCTGGGGTAGGCCGTCATTGTAAATAAGAATTTGTTCTTAACTGACTTGCCTAGTTAAATAAAGGTTAAATGCTGAAACCCTACATCCCAATCCGAGCACTCCATTCTGCTAACTCTGGTCTCTTGGCCCTCCCACCCCTACAGGGGGGCAGCTTCCACTCAGCCCAGTCCAAGCTCTTTGTCGTGGCACCCTACCTCTTCAAATACTATCTTAAATAATCCCACAGCACCACCCTCGCATCCCCTCCTCACTTTATTGAGGAAAATGTACTTACTATGACTGAGATATGTGGTTGTATCACCCAGCTATCTTAAGATGAATGCACTAACTGTAAGTAGCTCTGGATAAGAGCGTCTGCTAAATGACTAAAATGTCACGTAAATGTAATGCATGTCCAAAACTCTTCATTGTTATTCCTGATTAATTTCAAATAAAAGCCTATATTTACAATCCAGGCATGTGATAACCTCTGTTGTCCCCACCTTTCTCTTTCTCGTTGTAGCGGCTGATGTTGGAGTTGTCACTATAGAGGGGTCCAGCAGTGGCATGGGGTCTACAGCTGTGGTACTGGGCATTCAGGGTGTTGATGGTGATGTGGATCAGGTGCAGAACTCCTTTACTTACATCCATGTCCCTGTAGGGGTACTAAGACCACACACAGGATCGATAGAAGTGAAGGGTAAGAGAGTACAAAGCAACTTAATATATATAAATTAGCTGTCCTCAATATTACATTTTCACAATTACAGGTAATCAATTATAGACACACTGCATCTATAAAGTTTACAATGTAAACACATTCACATAGTGAATAAGATTTCATTATATTCCAACTGTGGGTGGTGTGTACCTTGTAGAGGATGACCAGCAGAGCTTTGAGCCACATCTGTCTGATGTGTGGCTGCAGGGCCCAGAGAGAGCAACGCGGCGGCTGCTGGAAGTAGTGTCTGAGCTGGGGGCAGGTGCAGTACTTCAACACCTGGACCACCAGGGGGAGCAGCTGCTTCCCCAGCCCAATGTTGTAGTCCATCACCTGCAGGAGATATCACACCACACCAGGTTCTTCTTGATGCTTGACAGATTGTCATAATTCACAACATTCAGCAGCAGCAACACAATACTTAAAACTTTACAGTGGGAAACAAACTGAAAAACTCCCATCTTTCATTTACTCCCAACTGAAGCAGGATTTCTCTCGGGTTTAAACTCTAGATTTACTCAAGGACTGTCTTTAAAACAAATGTTAGAACTAGTACAGCATTAACTCAGAGTCATTGATAGGGTTAATGATATCCTCTGACCTGTGCGATGCCAGCAATGAAAGCATTGAAGCAGGTGGAGGTCCTCATCTTTTGCGGTGCGATCATGAAGCAACCCTCCTGCTGGTCATAGCCCAGCAGCACATACAGGTGGCGCTTCACCGAGTTGAAGGCCTTGGCACTGCCGATGTCTGCCTCGGCACTGCTCTTGTCTTTGGCCATGAACTTCATGAGTACCATGATGAGCTGGTGCACCGTCTGGTGATCTATCCCAGCATCCTCTGGGAGCAGGTCCCTGATGACCGAGTCATCCTCCATTGAGGGGCTGTGGCCTTGGAGAGGGGCCGAAGCATCAGGGTTAAAAGGCGGGAGGAGGCGTGCTGCCGACAGGGGAGCGGATGGAGAGGAGAGGGGCGCTGAAGCAGGGGAACAAAGCTCGGGGGAGGGTACGACAGTCATCTAACTTGGTCTACATTTGGCAGGGTGATTACATATATGGACGTCACTTTAACATAGTCATGGAATATGTAAAATGCAAACAGAAAATGTGACAAGCTATCAAGATAGCAAGAGTAACAGTTTTCTCCAATTCCAACATTATTTGTTTTTGAGACTAAAAACGAACGGACTACCCACTGGGCACAGATGTCAGTTCAACGTCTCCTCCACATTGGTTCAACGTAATTTCATTGAAATGACGTGGGAACAACATTGATTCAACCAGTGTATGCCCAGAGGGTATCTGTGAATTTTGGATGAAAAGCAATGAATGTCAGTGAAGAGCAAACATTGCTTTTCCATCAAGTTTCCTGATGCCTAACAACTTTGTTAGTAGCCATAAGTTAGTCATATGATGCCATTATGCTGAAGGGAATGTTGATCTGTTTCTAGATTTAGATTTGGGTTGTTATTTACCTGGCAGGACTTTCTCTATCATATCTCCCAGAGTCGGGGCAGAGTGCTCTTGCCTCGTAAGCCTTAAAGCTAAAAACCACACATGAAGAATGCAATTTAGGAGAATGTTCTTGGGAGGTAGCACAGGACACAAGTCTGAGCTTCCAGATAACCTTATACATTCCAATGTCTCACACCATTCACATAAAGTGATCCTAATTTGGATGCTGAGACTTTTCCAAGTTATTCTATTAATAATTTAACCTCCACTTGCTTACTCAATCTCAACAACCACACAGTCTAAAGCCAACAGTAGACCCCCTCTCCCAGAAACTCAGTCCGCATCCTGTGCAGGGTCAATGAGGAAATCACAGAGAAGACAAACCTCTTACCTTCAGCAAGATAACAAATCACTGAGAAAATATGCAATTGAGTGAAACAAACAGGAATAAAGATTTTGTAGGTATACTAACAGAACAGAGAGGTGAATTGATGAAGAGAGAAACAGTAGAAGCATGGGACAGACAAAAGCTGAGACCTACGGACTAGTAGCCTAAACAACCGATGAACACTCACGTAGTCGGTTACACAGAGTCTCTGGGAGGGAGAAGGCTCGCTTGGTTGTGGACGGGCCCTTGATGCTGTCACGGAGGGAACGCACACTCTTCTGGCGGTTCCTGGCAAAGCGCGCCCGTCTGATTCTCCACATCGCTGCATCACTAAGGTTGGCCACGTTGGTGCGCACAGCTGTGATGGCTGACAAGGAGAGGCAAGGAAGGAAAGATAAATAACATACATCAATGTGCCTATGTCTTATAACACTTAACACACCACCACACGAACATGAACTGTAATGTTCTGATTTCACAGGTTTATGTTTCCCCACATGGTTGGTTTGTTCTATTGAACATAAGTCATAGTGAAAATTGTATTCTGCAGACTATGTAACTGATAAAATCCCCCAGCTGGGCGTACTGGTGGGAAAGGGGAACTCCTTGTTGCAGTCCAGGTGGAGCTGGGCCTCCAGGGAGAGCGTCTCGAAGCGGTTGACAAAGAACTCCCAGCTGAGGGCAGGGACTTCCTGCTTCAGGTGGTGCAGCATCAGCAGCTTGCTGAGGATGATGGGCCGGTCCCTCACCACCGTGTCGAACTGAAAGTCCAGGCACAGACACAAGCCCTGCAGACACACAAACACAGACATACAAACACACAGACACAGACACACAAACACACAGACACAGACACACAAACACACAGACACACAAACACACAGACATACAGAAACAGACACACAAACACACAGACACACAAACACACAGACACACAAACACACAGACACACAAACACACAGACACACAAACACACAAACACACAGACACACAAACACACAGACACACAAACACACAGACACACAAACACACAGACACACAAACACAGACATACAAACACACAGACACAGACACACAAACACACAGACACAGACACACAAACACACAGACACACAAACACACAGACATACAGAAACAGACACACAAACACACAGACACACAAACACACAGACACACAAACACACAGACACACAAACACACAGACACACAAACACACAAACACACAGACACACAAACACACAGACACACAAACACACAGACACACAAACACACAGACACACAAACACACAGACATACAGAAACAGACACACAAACACACAGACACACAAACACACAGACACACAAACACACAGACACACAAACACACAGACACACAAACACACAGACACACAAACACACCGACATACAGAAACAGACACACAAACACACAGACACACAAACACACAGACACACAAACACACAGACACACAAACACACAGACACACAAACACACAAACACACAGACACACAAACACATAGACACACAAACACACAGACACACAGACATACAGACACACAGACACACAAACACACAGACACACAAACACACAGACACACAAACACAGACATACAAACACACAGACACAGACACACAAACACACAGACACAGACACACAAACACACAGACACACAAACACACAGACATACAGAAACAGACACACAAACACACAGACACACAAACACACAGACACACAAACACACAGACACACAAACACACAGACACACAAACACACAAACACACAGACACACAAACACACAGACACACAAACACACAGACACACAAACACACAGACACACAAACACACAGACATACAGAAACAGACACACAAACACACAGACACACAAACACACAGACACACAAACACACAAACACACAAACACACAGACACACAAACACACAGACACACAAACACACAGACACACAAACACACAGACATACAGAAACAGACACACAAACACACAGACACACAAACACACAGACACACAAACACACAGACACACAAACACACAGACACACAAACACACCGACATACAGAAACAGACACACAAACACACAGACACACAAACACACAGACACACAAACACACAGACACACAAACACACAAACACACAGACACACAAACACATAGACACACAAACACACAGACACACAGACATACAGACACACAAACACACAAACACACAGACACACAAACACATAGACACACAGACACACAAACACATAGACACACAGACACACAAACACACAGACATACAGAAACAGACACACAAACACACAGACACACAAACACACAGACACACAAACACACAGACACACAAACACACAGACACACAAACACACAGACACACAAACACACAGACACACAAACACACAGACATACAGAAACAGACACACAAACACACAGACACACAAACACACAGACACACAAACACACAGACACACAAACACACAGACACACAAACACACAGACATACAGAAACAGACACACAAACACACAGACACACAAACACACAGACACACAAACACACAGACACACAAACACACAGACACACAAACACACAAACACACAGACACACAAACACATAGACACACAGACACACAAACACACAGACACACAAACACACAGACACACAAACAAACAGACACACAAACACACAGACACAGACACACAAACACACAGACACACAAACACATAGACACACAGACACACAAACACACAGACACACAAACACACAGACACACAAACAAACAGACACACAAACACACAGACACACAAACACACAAACACACAGACACACAAACACACAGACACACAAACACACAGACACACAAACACACAGACATACAGAAACAGACACACAAACACACAGACACACAAACACACAGACACACAAACACACAGACACACAAACACACAGACACACAAACACACAGACATACAGAAACAGACACACAAACACACAGACACACAAACACACAGACACACAAACACACAGACACACAAACACACAGACACACAAACACACAAACACACAGACACACAAACACATAGACACACAGACACACAAACACACAGACACACAAACACACAGACACACAAACAAACAGACACACAAACACACAGACACAGACACACAAACACACAGACACACAAACACACAGACACACAAACACATAGACACACAGACACACAAACACACAGACACACAAACACACAGACACACAAACAAACAGACACACAAACACACAGACACACAAACACACAGACACACAAACACACAGACACACAAACACACAGACACACAAACACACAGACACACAAACACACAGACATACAGAAACAGACACACAAACACACAGACACACAAACACACAGACACACAAACACACAGACACACAAACACACAGACACACAAACACACAGACACACAAACACACAGACATACAGAAACAGACACACAAACACACAGACACACAAACACACAGACACACAAACACACAGACACACAAACACACAGACACACAAACACACAAACACACAGACACACAAACACATAGACACACAGACACACAAACACACAGACACACAAACACACAGACACACAAACAAACAGACACACAAACACACAGACACAGACACACAAACACACAGACACACAAACACACAGACACACAAACACACAGACACACAAACACACAGACACACAAACAAACAGACACACAAACACACAGACACAGACACACAAACACACAGACACACAAACACACAGACACACAAACACACAGACACACAAACACACAGACACACAAACACACAGACACACAAACAAACAGACACACAAACACACAGACACAGACACACAAACACACAAACACACAAACACACAGACACACAAACACACAGACACACAAACACACAGACACACAGACACACAAACACACAAACACACAGACACACAGACACACAAACACACAAACACACAGACACACAGACACACAGACACACAAACACACAGACACACAAACACACAAACACACAGACACACAGACACACAGACACACAGACACACAAACACACAGACACACAAACACACAGACATACAGAAACAGACACACAAACACACAGACACACAAACACACAGACACACAAACACACAGACACACAAACACACAGACACACAAACACACAGACATACAGAAACAGACACACAAACACACAGACACACAAACACACAGACACACAAACACACAGACACACAAACACACAGACACACAAACACACAAACACACAGACACACAAACACATAGACACACAGACACACAAACACACAGACACACAAACACACAGACACACAAACAAACAGACACACAAACACACAGACACAGACACACAAACACACAGACACACAAACACACAGACACACAAACACATAGACACACAGACACACAAACACACAGACACACAAACACACAGACACACAAACAAACAGACACACAAACACACAGACACACAAACACACAGACACACAAACACACAGACACACAAACACACAGACACACAAACACACAGACACACAAACACACAGACATACAGAAACAGACACACAAACACACAGACACACAAACACACAGACACACAAACACACAGACACACAAACACACAGACACACAAACACACAGACACACAAACACACAGACATACAGAAACAGACACACAAACACACAGACACACAAACACACAGACACACAAACACACAGACACACAAACACACAGACACACAAACACACAAACACACAGACACACAAACACATAGACACACAGACACACAAACACACAGACACACAAACACACAGACACACAAACAAACAGACACACAAACACACAGACACAGACACACAAACACACAGACACACAAACACACAGACACACAAACACACAGACACACAAACACACAGACACACAAACAAACAGACACACAAACACACAGACACAGACACACAAACACACAGACACACAAACACACAGACACACAAACACACAGACACACAAACACACAGACACACAAACACACAGACACACAAACAAACAGACACACAAACACACAGACACAGACACACAAACACACAAACACACAAACACACAGACACACAAACACACAGACACACAAACACACAGACACACAGACACACAAACACACAAACACACAGACACACAGACACACAAACACACAAACACACAGACACACAGACACACAGACACACAAACACACAGACACACAAACACACAAACACACAGACACACAGACACACAGACACACAGACACACAAACACACACATACACAAGTGTTAGCACTGCACTTACATGTTTTTGTGTTATTCATCAATAAAAACTTGCTGCGAAGCAATTTGTCCTCCAGGACAAGAAAGACTCCATACACCTTATCAATTGTCACATGCACATGAAAAGTGGTTGTATGGCAGTTTAATAGTATTTATCTTGGCCTAGATAGGTATCTGTTAATCACCTGTAGTGCTGGGCTCTTGATGGTGTCCAGCAGCAGCCTGGCGCGTGTGGCCACGGCCGGGTTGACATCCTCCACAGAGGCCAGGAAGCTGCAGAAGGCGTGGGCCAGGGAGTACTTCAGCAGGTGGTTCTTCGTCAAAGAACCAATGTCTAGGAACCGACAGAGCACAGCCACCTTCTCCACTGGGAGTTACCATGACAACACAGACAGGGCACAAGAAAACATCTCAGTGCCATGTCACATTTAGTTTGATAGGACACTGCAAAGGATAATGTTAAAAGCAGCATCACTCTAACACTGATGGGTAATGTACAGTGTCACTAGATGGCAGTGTGGCAGTAGATGGAGTGGAGATAGTATTATTGTAGCCAGATTGCCTGTGGGCCATAGTGATGCTTTGGCACCCAACTGGTGTCTTTTTGGGTTAATTTACACAGACAGGTAAATTACCATCTGTTTCAGAATAGCTAATATGAGGCCATAATTAGATAATTAAAATTCATGATCATCATCCTACGGTTCACGTGTGTACACAACCTGTAGTCATGACACATCATTTCCCTTAGCAATTGTTCATGTTATTTTGCAATAAACATCTACTTTCTATGCTGTTTAAAGTCAGAGTCTGTTAAATGAAAATTCATGTGAATTTAACCGACTGATATTATTATATTCTAATCTGATTTAGTGGGGTTTGGTTAAATGCGGAAGACACATTGGAAGATACGCTTCAATTTCAGTTGAATGCATTCAGTTGTACAACTGACTAGATATCCCCCTTCCTTTCCCTTTATTGGTGTTCTGTGACAATGACACAATAAAACAGCAAAAAATGAAATCAAAGATAGATATTTGTATCTAACCTAACTTATATTTTAGTAATGATCAGTGTCTACAGTATATCCATGCTGCCAGAGACACTGTCCTCTGACTCTGTCTCAAGGTCACACATTGCTCCTCTCTGCCAATCACAGGGAGAGAAGGGTCTGATTAATAATCCCACAATTCCTCTGTGCTGCATGCTAGAGACGCATACTGTAGTAACCATGGTGATGCAGGGAGAAGATGTCTGTAGACAGTGGTTTGTTGGGGGGGATTATAGGACAGAGGTGGAGATCCTCCCCTCATGATTCATTCATATCATCACTTACAGTACCACACACACACACACACATACGTGAGGTGAAGGCTCATATATAATTCACCTGCTTCGAAGCGTATCTTCCAGTCCTTGCTGTTAAAGTTGCTGTCCACCAGGTTCCAAAAGATGTCTGCTCCGTGGGAGAGGGAGAGGGCATGCAGAAGCTGGGGCACGGCCAGGGAGGCCAGCTGGCAGAACTCGGACTTCAGCATGGTCCACAGGCTGGAACACACGTATCACATTAGACACACACACACACACATACCTGGCTGCTCTTCACGTATTTGATGATCTAGTACAACTGACATCAAGACCGTGATCAACGATTTCAGTTTCTGCATGTAGCTACATCTCATGGCTCAAGGCATGTTTAAAGAAAGTACTAGTAGAGATTTCTGTAAACAAACAACAAGCTACGTGTGAAACTGTAGGAGGGGCAGCATTCGGTGATGGTGACTTTGCTGACCTGGGAATGAGCATCTTCTCCTGGATGTGGGCCAGGAAATGGGGGTGGTCCTTACGGGCCAGGTACAGACACTCTCCGTGGAGACACAGGATCTTCAGACAGTTCAGCATGTTGAACAGGATATCAGGCTCCTCAAACTTAGACATTTCCTACAAAGAGAACAAAATATACATTTCCTTTGCTCACTCAGTCTTTTCTAATGAGGATACAGGATTATTGTCTTTGATTAGGCATCTATTATATTCTATAGACAATTTATATCTGTACATGACAAGATGCCTTAACACTGGATAAAGGTGGACTGGCAGGTACCTGCAGAATAGTGTATATTAGCTTGAGAGACACAGGGAGCTGCTGGTAGGAAAACTTCTTATCAGCATTATTCTTCATTGCTGTAAGAGAGAAATCTTTGCTGTAAAAGAGAGAATTCCCCAGCAGAGGAGAAACTATGCAGTGTTTCCTTTTCATGTTGCACGCAACCTCTGAACTGTTACAGAGAAGTGTTCATCTCATATTTTTTTCTTCATGTCATAAAATACATTTGGGATTAGATTTTGGTAATGCTGAGGTGTTTACACCTACACAACTGAGAATTGTTATGCTTGTGTTTCATCAGATCTGTATCAGTACACTGAGATATTCTGTACTCAATCCAAAACCCTTCCAACCCAAGCCTTATTTCGCCATGGATACATACGTGGGTTGTCAGGAGAGTAACTTTGAATTGTAGGGTTGTCAGTGTGTGTGCTGGCAGGGATGTCCGCTTCCTCTGCCCCTTGCTTTGTCCGTTGTTCAGGCCCAAACACTTGAGGCAACAGCAATGTGTCCTCCAAGATGTCTGTTGACTCCTATAGTCAAGACACAATAATGTCTACTGACAACCAAATACAGTAAGAATTACAAACCATTGAAAAACAATTGGACCGATTCAGGATATCCTTCATGTTGTTTTTACAGGAGTCTGCTTGTGTGTCTCACCACCAGACGTATCTCCTCCCTGGGGGTGAGTCTCTCCAGGAGCTCACAGCCTAGCTGGTAGCACAAAATGCTGGACTGGCACAGGCTGCACTCCAGGGCCTTCTCGTCCTTCTGACAGGTGTGGGAGCCCCCCCATGGGGCCTGGAAGACGTTGTTGATGATGCCCACAATGTCCTTCCCCAGGTTGCTTTCCAGACCGAGCATCACACCGTCATCCTGGAGCTCCATCTGGACAAGGACATTGTAGCTGGGTTTATTGTGTCAGTTGCCCTGTCTAGTTGTGTCCATTTTTTTTCTATTTGCTTTTTACTTTTTAGATTATGCACTTTGAGATTATTCTGTATAATGGAAAGTGCTTTACAAATGGATTAAATTATTATTAGTAGTAAGGAACCACTACAACATTGTTGAACAGGAGAACCCACAGAAATAGAAAGTGGGACAGATCTCAGCGTGGTGGCTCTGAGGTATTCAATGAGGTATTGTAAAATGTAACATTACTCTATGATTGAACCCATGTCTGCAGTGTATGGGCTTGCCACCTGTTTGAGGATGAGGTCGAACATGAGAATGAAACAGCCCAGGTTCATGTCATCGTCGTCACAGTCCAGGTCCAGGGCACAGTGTCCCCTAGCATGGCCCAGGTTCTTAAAGGGGCTGCAGTGCAGGGGGCTCCGGAATGGGCTCCGGAACGGACTGGGGAATGGGCTCACAGTGTTGTGCGGCCCAAGATGGCCTGGATCTGAAACCACGCTTTCCTAGGGACATGACACACACACACACACACACACACACACACAAAAACAGGTATCATCGTTCCATAATTGTACTGTCATGAGATCTACCCTCCAAGTTATCAAGGTGTATTCAGGTGTAGAAATATACTGTGGATAAATGAGCCAAAGGCTTTAACTTTCACAGATAAATCTGAATGATGGCAGAGCTCAATTAAGCCCCTTAAATAGAACTATATTTAGACTTCAGCAGTTACCAGGGCAACGCACATGTCTGTGGATGGTTGACAATAGAGGGTATCCAGCTAGCATATTTGGTTCCTTGGAAGTTGTAGGAACATACTTTTTTTGTTTCCCATTGGTTCTAGGAACGAAGGCAAGTTCCCTGACTGGTAAAACTGAACGTTTTTTTAACGTTCTGGGAACAGAAGTGAAAATGTTGCCTGTTCTGGGAAGTACATTTTTAGATTGCAGGGAGGTTCTGAGAATGTTTTACTACGGTTCCCTGAAAGTTTTCCTGGGAGGTTTGATAGGTTATTTTAAGGTAATTAAATAATGTTCTGAGAACATGTTTCAATCATACTTTTAATAACACTGCTAGCTCAGCTTGGGTTAACTGTTTTGAACTCCAATCACAAATAGGACACATGGACATTGATTTGCTTAGGCATTAATCACGCATACACATTTCTTTTTTATTGTTGCATGGCGTCAGGGAGATTGAAACCTATGATCTGCTGTTCTCTATCCATGGAATGTAGACATGTTTTTACTTATACAAAGCTGTTAATTTCAGTCAGACCCCATTTCAAAGGAAACAAGGACACATTAAGATCAGGTATGGTCAATAATTGGGTGCGGCCTACACACCTGAACACACTTAACAAGATAGAGGATAGAGAGAGTTTTGTTGATGCTGAGAATGGAATGTATGTTTTTAAATAACATTATTAAAATGTTCTTTGAACGTTACTAAGGTTTTCTTGTGTTTAAAAAAAAAAGTTTCCTAATGTTCTGAGAACATGACTTTAAATAGAACCATGAGAAAACCTGTAGGAAATGTTATGCTGAAGTATTGAAATTCCCACAAAAGAACATTGTTTCTTAACGTTCTCTGAACTATTTGAGAACATTCCCAATGCCAAACCAGTTGGAGAACGTTCCAAGAACATTACCAAAATATGCTTGAACTTTTAGGAAACATTCTGTTAAAGTAATGAAATACCGAGCAAATAATGTTTTTATGTCAAGTTCCTTAAATGTGCTGCCAAGCAACCAAGCAACTATCCTGCACCATTCCCAGAAAGTTGTGGGGAGGTTGTATGCAAAATAACCATAGGCCAACCACACTCTCACCAAGCTTTAAGAAACATATGGTTCTCAGAACATTATGTGCTAGCTGGGCAAATAGATCACAAGCATTTTCAGATTGTGGATGTAAACTGTATAGTTCCTCAGCTCATTTGTTCTGCTCTTACGGTTTCACTGAGAGAGGACATTTGAGTGATAATAGCTTATTTCTGTGTAATTTAGGTAGTTTTGCATGGGAGTTGATGACTAGTACGATATCTCACCCTCCGAGCCTCAGTATTTTCACCAGTTAGATCTGAGACTCGAGTCTTTCTCTGATTGGCCAGTTCCTTCACTGAGTTCACCCCGTCAAAGAACATCCCGATCAACAGCTGCAGAGGCACCACAATGTCCAGCTCTGACAACACCTGTGTCCAACCAGACACGCACACACATACACCAACAGGTACACAAACACACAAGATATCATGCAAAGATGCACACCAAACTCACACACAAGACACATTAATGACAACAGATTTAGGTTAAAAGGTTTACACACACATATAAAACACACAAACAGACAACAGAGACATTAAGAGAGGCAAAAGAGAAGACATATATAAGCAGATAGAAATGTGGATGTAGTACTCTACACATATTCCTGTAGTATGTGTGACCTATATACAGTTGAAGTTGGAAGTTTACATACACCTTAGCCAAATACATTTCAACTCAGTTTTTCACAATTCCTGACATTTAATCCTAGTAAAAATTCCCTGTTTTAGGTCAGTTAGGATGGCCACTTTATTTTGAGAATGTGAAATGTCAGAATAATAGTAGAGAGAATGATTTATTTCTGCTTTTATTTCTTTCATCACATTCCCAGTGGGTCAGAACTTTACATACACTCAATTAGTATTTGGTAGCATTGCCTTTAAATTGTTTAACTTGGGTCAAACGTTTCGGGTAGCCTTCCACAAGCTTCCCACAATAAGTTGGGTGAATTTTGGCCCATTCCTCCTGACAGAGCTGGTGTAACTAAGTCAGGTTTGTAGGCCTCCTTGCTCGCACATGCTTTTTCAGTTCTGCCCAGAAATGTTCTATAGGATTGAGGTCAGGGCTTTGTGATGGCCACTCCAATACCTTGACTTTGTTGTCCATTTTGCCACAACTTTGGAAGTATGCTTGGGGTCATTGTCCATTTGGAAGACCCAGTCAGGAAGGACATCAGTCAGGAAGCTTTAACTTCCTGACTGATGTCTTGAGATGTTGCTTCAATATATCCACATAATTTTCCTGCCTCATGATGCCATCTATTTTGTGAAGTGCACCAGTCCCTCCTGCAGCAAAGCACCACCACAACATAATGCTTCACGGTTGGGATGGTGTTCTTTGGCTTGCAGGCCTCCCCCTTTGTCCTCCAAACATAACAATGGTCATTATGCCTAACAGTTCTATTTTTCTTTCATCAGACCAGAGGACATTTCTCCAAAAAGTACGATCTTTGTCCCCATGTGCAGTTGCAAACCGTAGTCTGGCTTTTTTATGGCGGTTTTGGAGCAGTGTCTTCTTCCCTGCTGAGTGGCCTTTCAGGTTATGTCGATATAAAATTTGTTTTACTGTGGATATAGATACTTTTGCACCTGTTTCCTCCAGCATCTTCACAAGGTCCTTTGCTGTTGATCTGGGATTGATTTGCACTTTTTGCACCAAAGTAGGTTCATCTCCGGGAGACAGAACGCGTCTCCTTCCTGAGCGGTATGACGGCTACGTGGTCCCATGGTGTTTAAACTTGCGTACTATTGTTTGTACAGATGAACGTGGTACCTTCAGGCGTTTGGAAATTGCTCGCAAGGATGAACCAGACTTGTGGAGGTCTACACATTTTTTTTCTGAGGTCTTGGCTGATTTCTTTTGATTGTCCCATGATGTCAAGCAAAGAGGCACTGAGTTTGAAGGTAGGTCTTGAAATACATCCACAGGTACACCTTCAATTGACTCAAATAATGACAATTAGCCCATCAGAAGCTTCTAAAGCCATGACAAAATTTTCTAGAATTTTCCAAGCTGTTTAAAGGCACAGTCAATTTAGTGTATGTAATCTTCTGACCCACTGGAATTGTGATACAGTGAATTATAAGTAAAACAATCCGTCTGTAAATAATTGTTGGAAAAATGTATTGTGTCATGCACAAAGTAGATGTCCTAACCGACTTGCCAAAACAATAGTTGGTTAACAAGAAATTTGTGGAGTGGTTGAAAAACTAGTTTTAATGACTCCAGCCTAAGTGTATGTAAATTTCCGACTTCAACTGTATATATTCAGATTGAATTACATTGGTGTCTGTTATCACAGTCGTGAAATAAACCCTTCCACGTATATAGGACAGCAGGCTGTGAGTGCATATGGAATCAAAAGCAAAATCCCTCCTCTCTCACTCTCAGAACTCCAATCTCATGCTAGCCTTGTGACCCAGTTCCATATTCAGTACAGCCCCTGCACAGGCACTCACACATCATGCCAACCTGTTCATTTAATTTAATTCCAACCACACAATATGAAATGGATCCCCATAAAAAGTCACAGGCCTTATACTCACATGCAGCCAGAGCAGAGCCTGCTCCTGCACAGAGGCTGGGTAGCCTGAGAACCTGCAGCTAATGAACCCAAACATCTCCTCCATGGAGAAGGGCAGAGGGCACAGCTCAATGTCAAACATCTTGCTGCAGGGGGAACAGAGGGGTGAGGAGGGAGGGGCCATGCTTTTAGATTTGAGCATTTGGTATATCCCCTCTCAGGTGTATCACTAGCCGGTGGGACAATGGAAACCATTTTCACTGTGTTACACATAGTCACATATCATTTCACATAACATTCTATTATTCTCCCAAGACAGAAAATGATTTGTGCGTGATCAGGAACCATAGGACACAATTGAAGTAGAGGAGGTGGTACAGTGAACTAGGTGACTTGGAGGAGGTCCAGTATACAGTACCTGAGCACTTCTCTGAACTCCTTGAGCTGCTGGTCAGGCACCTCAGTGCGGATGGCCTCCAGCCACTCTGGCATGAAGCACTCCCACAGCGGCTGGCTGATCACATTGTAGGGGATCAGGCACAGGATGCGGTTCAGCCCCTCCTTCAGCTGGGTCACCGTGCTGCAAGACTTATCCCAGTAACCCCCCACCTGGGGATATGGGTACATAGACACATACACAAGGTCAGGTATAACCAAGGGGGATATTCACCAAGAAACACAACCATCACACACTGTCCCTCCAGTGTGCATGGTCCCCAGAGAAACATTCCTAACCTCATACTACCCTACAACCCCTCACTAACACTTCCTGAGCCGCCTTTACCCTCCAACACCCCTTCTCCTTCCCCGCTCCTCCTCACCCTGGCAAACTCCACCGGCTTGGGCAGCAGGCACATCACCATGACGTCGAAGCGCACGTCACACACGGTCTTCAACCACTTGGTGACAAACTGTGGCTTGAGCTTCTCCACCAGGGAGCCCACCTCGTCGTCCATCATGTAGGCTGTGGAGTGGAACCACTGGAACACCATGCTCACCAGCCGCGCCAGGCTCTCAGTGGGCGTGTTCTCACTGGGGGTGCATAGGCTCACCTTCAGGGGTGTGGGCAAGGATGGGGTGTAACATGGTCAGTCAGGGGCTTCCAAGATCGGAGACGGATATGGTTAAAGCATTATAATGTTGCACTATGAAGAGAGTACAGCGCAGGCTGGTAATAAGAGCCCAGACAGGTGTGTCAACATCCTAATCTCTCGACTGTGACAGTGAGTAATAAACCAGCGAGCCACGCACCAGGAACCAGATGCCAAACTGACTGAGGAGCCTCTGGTCGTGCTGGTCGTCCTCCTTGTTGTCAAAGTCGATGTTGTCCAGGGAGTGGTGGGAGGCAGACAGGCCCATCTGACGACGCCTGTTCAGCTCAAACTCCCGAAGCTCCGCGTGGATCTCTGCCTCCTTCAGTAGACTGATGTTGATAGATGGATGGAGAGAGAGGGGGAAAAAAGAGAGAGACAGACAGAAAGACAGAGGGAGATAGACAGATAGTGATAGAGAGATAACTGTGGTTGAATACAGTGCTACCGCATGCGGTTGGTTGCCTGTGTTGTCTGTGATGCTGTGACGCAGCGGTCTAAGGCACTGCATCTCAGTGCAAGAGGCGTCACTACAGACCCTGGTTCGATTCCAGGCTGTATCACAACCAGCTGTGATTGGGAGTCTCATAGGGCGGCGCACAATTGGCCCAGCGTCGTCTGGGTTAGGGTAGGCCGTCATTTTAAATAAGAGTTTGTTCTTAACTGACTTGCCTAGTTAAATAAAGATTACATTTAAAAAAATGTAAATAAAAATGCACCAAATACAAATAAAAATACCTGATAACAGCCTCCACAGTACACACCAGCTCCTCTGCCCCACACTCGCGGGTGTTGATGGGAGGTGGGGAGGTCTGGTACAGATGGGTCTCCGCCGCAGTCCCCACCTCGCTGCTGTGGTGGTTGACATGGCAACGCTTGCAGTAGCGGACGGGTCGGTTGCCATGGCGCCCGCAGCAACCAGCTGAGAAGCAGGTGACAACTGCCCTCCTGACATGAGAGCTACAGTTCTACAAGACAGAGGGGACAATGACATAAAACAACTCCTCGTATCATTTAGAAACTGAGAAAATATAAGAATCCTAATAAACTGTTTTCACTGTGAAAAAAAAGCTATCCTTAAAAGGTCCTATGCCTATGCCATCAATAAATAAATTGATGTGTAAACGTCCTAAATTAAAAGAACGAGTGGTGTTCTTTTTGTGTGTGTATGCTAATGAATAGGCTGCCATGGGACAGATAGCATCATTCTTAGATAGAGACTGTACATATGGTGTCTTATTTTCAAAAACATAACAAGGGTGGCAACACGGGGACTGGTTTAATCTGATCAGCCACTGAAACCTCCAGCCTTTCAAATGAAAAGATCTTGTCCCTCTGTTCTCTTCCCGTCTTCTCCCCTCTCTCTCTGTTCTCTTCCCGTCTTCTCCCCTCTCTCTGTTCTATTCCCCTCTTCTACCCTCTCTCTCTGTTCTCTTCCTGTCTTCTCCCCTCTCTCTGTTCTCTTCCCGTCTTCTCCCCTCTCTCTGTTCTCTTCCGGTCTTCTCCCCTCTCTCTCTGTTCTCTTCCCGTCTTCTCCCATCTCTCTGTTCTCTTCCCCTCTTCTCCCCTCTCTCTCTGCTCTCTTCCCATCTTCTCCCCTCTCTCTCTGTTCTCTTCCCGTCTTCTCCCCTCTCTCTCTGTTCTCTTCCCGTCTTCTCCCCTCTCTCTCTGTTCTCTTCCCGTCTTCTCCCCTCTCTCTGTTCTCTTCCCGTCTTCTCCCCTCTCTCTGTTCTCTTCCCGTCTTCTCCCCTCTCTCTCTGTTCTCTTCCTGTCTTCTCCCCTCTCTCTCTGTTCTCTTCCTGTCTTCTCCCCTCTCTCTCTGTTCTCTTCCCGTCTTCTCCCCTCTCTCTCTGTTCTCTTCCTGTCTTCTCCCCTCTCTCTCTCTGTTCTCTTCCTGTCTTCTCCCCTCTCTCTCTGTTCTCTTCCCCTCTTCTACCCTCTCTCTCTGTTCTCTTCCTGTCTTCTCCCCTCTCTCTGTTCTCTTCCCGTCTTCTCCCCTCTCTCTGTTCTCTTCCGGTCTTCTCCCCTCTCTCTCTGTTCTCTTCCCGTCTTCTCCCATCTCTCTGTTCTCTTCCCCTCTTCTCCCCTCTCTCTCTGCTCTCTTCCCATCTTCTCCCCTCTCTCTCTGTTCTCTTCCCGTCTTCTCCCCTCTCTCTCTGTTCTCTTCCCGTCTTCTCCCCTCTCTCTCTGTTCTCTTCCCGTCTTCTCCTCTCTCTGTTCTCTTCCTGTCTTCTCCCCTCTCTCTCTGTTCTCTTCCCCTCTTCTACCCTCTCTCTCTGTTCTCTTCCCGTCTTCTCCCCTCTCTCTCTGTTCTCCTCCCGTCGTCTCCCCTCTCTCTCTGTTCTCTTCCCGTCTTCTCCCCTCTCTCTCTGTTCTCTTCCCGTCTTCTCCCCTCTCTCTCTGTTCTCTTCACGTCTTCTCCCCTCTCTCTCTGTTCTCTTCCCGTCTTCTCCCCTCTCTCTCTGTTCTCTTCCCGTCTTCTCCCCTCTCTCTCTGTTCTCTTCCCGTCTTCTCCCCTCTCTCTCTGTTCTCCTCCCGTCTTTTCCCCTCTCTCTGTTCTCTTCCCCTCTTCTATCCTCTCTCTCTGTTCTCTTCCTGTCTTCTCCCCTCTCTCTCTGTTCTCTTCCCGTCTTCTCCCCTCTCTCTCTGTTCTCCTCCCGTCTTCTCCCCTCTCTCTGTTCTCTTCCCCTCTTCTACCCTCTCTCTCTGTTCTCCTCCCGTCTTCTCCCCTCTCTCTGTTCTCTTCCCCTCTTCTACCCTCTCTCTCTGTTCTCTTCCCGTCTTCTCCCCTCTCTCTCTGTTCTCCTCCCGTCTTCTCCCCTCTCTCTCTGTTCTCTTCCCGTCTTCTCCCCTCTCTCTGTTCTCTTCCGGTATTCTCCCCTCTCTCTCTGTTCTCTTCCCGTCTTCTCCCATCTCTCTGTTCTCTTCCCCTCTTCTCCCCTCTCTCTCTGCTCTCTTCCCATCTTCTCCCCTCTCTCTCTGTTCTCTTCCCGTCTTCTCCCCTCTCTCTCTGTTCTCTTCCCGTCTTCTCCCCTCTCTCTCTGTTCTCTTCCCGTCTTCTCCCCTCTCTCTGTTCTCTTCCTGTCTTCTCCCCTCTCTCTCTGTTCTCTTCCCCTCTTCTACCCTCTCTCTCTGTTCTCTTCCCGTCTTCTCCCCTCTCTCTCTGTTCTCCTCCCGTCTTCTCCCCTCTCTCTCTGTTCTCTTCCCGTCTTCTCCCCTCTCTCTCTGTTCTCTTCCCGTCTTCTCCCCTCTCTCTCTGTTCTCTTCACGTCTTCTCCCCTCTCTCTCTGTTCTCTTCCCGTCTTCTCCCCTCTCTCTCTGTTCTCTTCCCGTCTTCTCCCCTCTCTCTCTGTTCTCTTCCCGTCTTCTCCCCTCTCTCTCTGTTCTCCTCCCGTCTTTTCCCCTCTCTCTGTTCTCTTCCCCTCTTCTATCCTCTCTCTCTGTTCTCTTCCTGTCTTCTCCCCTCTCTCTCTGTTCTCTTCCCGTCTTCTCCCCTCTCTCTCTGTTCTCCTCCCGTCTTCTCCCCTCTCTCTGTTCTCTTCCCCTCTTCTACCCTCTCTCTCTGTTCTCCTCCCGTCTTCTCCCCTCTCTCTGTTCTCTTCCCCTCTTCTACCCTCTCTCTCTGTTCTCTTCCCGTCTTCTCCCCTCTCTCTCTGTTCTCCTCCCGTCTTCTCCCCTCTCTCTCTGTTCTCTTCCCGTCTTCTCCCCTCTCTCTCTGTTCTCTTCCCGTCTTCTCCCCTCTCTCTCTGTTCTCTTCACGTCTTCTCCCCTCTCTCTCTGTTCTCTTCCCGTCTTCTCCCCTCTCTCTGTTCTCTTCCCGTCTTCTCCCCTCTCTCTGTTCTCTTCCCGTCTTCTCCCCTCTCTCTGTTCTCTTCCCGTCTTCTCCCCTCTCTCTCTGTTCTCTTCCTGTCTTCTCCCCTCTCTCTCTGTTCTCTTCCTGTCTTCTCCCCTCTCTCTCTGTTCTCTTCCCGTCTTCTCCCCTCTCTCTCTGTTCTCTTCCTGTCTTCTCCCCTCTCTCTCTCTGTTCTCTTCCTGTCTTCTCCCCTCTCTCTCTGTTCTCTTCCCCTCTTCTACCCTCTCTCTCTGTTCTCTTCCTGTCTTCTCCCCTCTCTCTGTTCTCTTCCCGTCTTCTCCCCTCTCTCTGTTCTCTTCCGGTCTTCTCCCCTCTCTCTCTGTTCTCTTCCCGTCTTCTCCCATCTCTCTGTTCTCTTCCCCTCTTCTCCCCTCTTTCTCTGCTCTCTTCCCATCTTCTCCCCTCTCTCTCTGTTCTCTTCCCGTCTTCTCCCCTCTCTCTCTGTTCTCTTCCCGTCTTCTCCCCTCTCTCTCTGTTCTCTTCCCGTCTTTTCCCCTCTCTCTGTTCTCTTCCTGTCTTCTCCCCTCTCTCTCTGTTCTCCTCCCGTCTTCTCCCCTCTCTCTCTGTTCTCTTACCGTCTTCTCCCCTCTCTCTCTGTTCTCTTCCCGTCTTCTCCCCTCTCTCTCTCTGTTCTCCTCCCGTCTTCTCCCCTCTCTCTCTGTTCTCTTCCTGTCTTCTCCCCTCTCTCTCTGTTCTCTTCCCGTCTTCTCCCCTCTCTCTCTGTTCTCTTCCCGTCTTCTCCCCTCTCTCTCTGTTCTCTTCCCGTCTTCTCTCCTCTCTCTCTGTTCTTTTACCGTCTTCTCCCCTCTCTCTCTGTTCTCCTCCCGTCTTCTCCCCTCTCTCTCTGTTCTCTTACCGTCTTCTCCCCTCTCTCTCTGTTCTCTTCCCGTCTTCTCCCCTCTCTCTCTCTGTTCTCCTCCCGTCTTCTCCCCTCTCTCTCTGTTCTCTTCCTGTCTTCTCCCCTCTCTCTCTGTTCTCTTCCCGTCTTCTCCCCTCTCTCTCTGTTCCCTTCCCGTCCTCTCCCCTCTCTCTCTGTTCTCTTCCCATCTTCTCCCCTCTCTCTCTGTTCTCTTACGTCTTCTCCCCTCTCTCTCTGTTCTCCTCCCGTCTTCTCCCCTCTCTCTCTGTTCTCTTACCGTCTTCTCCCCTCTCTCTCTGTTCTCTTCCTGTCTTCTCCCCTCTCTCTCTGTTCTCTTCCTGTCTTCTCCCCTCTCTCTCTGTTCTCTTCCTGTCTTCTCCCCTCTCTCTCTGTTCTCTTCCCGTCTTCTCCCCTCTCTCTCTGTTCTCTTCCTGTCTTCTCCCCTCTCTCTCTCTGTTCTCTTCCTGTCTTCTCCCCTCTCTCTCTCTGTTCTCCTCCCGTCTTCTCCCCTCTCTCTCTGTTCTCTTCCTGTCTTCTCCCCTCTCTCTCTGTTCTCTTCCCGTCTTCTCCCCTCTCTCTCTGTTCTCTTCCCGTCTTCTCCCCTCTCTCTCTGTTCTCTTCCCGTCTTCTCTCCTCTCTCTCTGTTCTCTTCCCGTCTTCTCCCCTCTCTCTCTGTTCTCTTCCTGTCTTCTCCCCTCTCTCTCTGTTCTCTTCCTGTCTTCTCCCCTCTCTCTCTGTTCTCTTCCCGTCTTCTCCCCTCTCTCTCTCTGTTCTCCTCCCGTCTTCTCCCCTCTCTCTCTGTTCTCTTCCTGTCTTCTCCCCTCTCTCTCTGTTCTCTTCCCGTCTTCTCCCCTCTCTCTCTGTTCCCTTCCCGTCCTCTCCCCTCTCTCTCTGTTCTCTTCCCATCTTCTCCCCTCTCTCTCTGTTCTCTTACGTCTTCTCCCCTCTCTCTCTGTTCTCCTCCCGTCTTCTCCCCTCTCTCTCTGTTCTCTTACCGTCTTCTCCCCTCTCTCTCTGTTCTCTTCCTGTCTTCTCCCCTCTCTCTCTGTTCTCTTCCTGTCTTCTCCCCTCTCTCTCTGTTCTCTTCCTGTCTTCTCCCCTCTCTCTCTGTTCTCTTCCCGTCTTCTCCCCTCTCTCTCTGTTCTCTTCCTGTCTTCTCCCCTCTCTCTCTCTGTTCTCTTCCTGTCTTCTCCCCTCTCTCTCTGTTCTCTTCCTGTCTTCTCCCCTCTCTCTGTTCTCTTCCCGTCTTCTCCCCTCTCTCTGTTCTCTTCCCGTCTTCTCCCCTCTCTCTGTTCTCTTCCCGTCTTCTCCCCTCTCTCTGTTCTCTTCCCGTCTTCTCCCCTCTCTCTGTTCTCTTCCCGTCTTCTCCCCTCTCTCTCTGTTCTCTTCCCGTCTTCTCCCCTCTCTCTGTTCTCTTCCCGTCTTCTCCCCTCTCTCTCTGTTCTCTTCCTGTCTTCTCCCCTCTCTCTCTGTTCTCTTCCTGTCTTCTCCCCTCTCTCTCTGTTCTCTTCCCGTCTTCTCCCCTCTCTCTGTTCTCTTCCCCTCTTCTCCCCTCTCTCTGTTCTCTTCCTGTCCTCTCCCCTCTCTCTCTGTTCTCTTCCCGTCTTCTCCCCTCTCTCTCTGTTCTCTTACCGTCTTCTCCCCTCTCTCCCTGTTCTCTTCCCGTCTTCTCCCCTCTCTCTCTCTGTTCTCTTCCCGTCTTCTCCCCTCTCTCTCTGTTCTCTTCCCGTCTTCTCCCCTCTCTCTCTGTTCTCTTCCCGTCTTCTCCCCTCTCTCTCTGTTCTCCTCCCGTCTTTTCCCCTCTCTCTGTTCTCTTCCCCTCTTCTATCCTCTCTCTCTGTTCTCTTCCTGTCTTCTCCCCTCTCTCTCTGTTCTCTTCCCGTCTTCTCCCCTCTCTCTCTGTTCTCCTCCTGTCTTCTCCCCTCTCTCTGTTCTCTTCCCCTCTTCTACCCTCTCTCTCTGTTCTCCTCCCGTCTTCTCTCCTCTCTCTGTTCTCTTCCCCTCTTCTACCCTCTCTCTCTGTTCTCTTCCCGTCTTCTCCCCTCTCTCTCTGTTCTCCTCCCGTCTTCTCCCCTCTCTCTCTGTTCTCTTCCCGTCTTCTCCCCTCTCTCTCTGTTCTCTTCCCGTCTTCTCCCCTCTCTCTCTGTTCTCTTCACGTCTTCTCCCCTCTCTCTCTGTTCTCTTCCCGTCTTCTCCCCTCTCTCTCTGTTCTCTTCCCGTCTTCTCCCCTCTCTCTCTGTTCTCTTCCCGTCTTCTCCCCTCTCTCTCTGTTCTCCTCCCGTCTTCTCCCCTCTCTCTGTTCTCTTCCCCTCTTCTCCCCTCTCTCTGTTCTCTTCCTGTCTTCTCCTCTCTCTCTCTGTTCTCTTCCCGTCTTCTCCCCTCTCTCTCTGTTCTCCTCCCGTCTTCTCCCCTCTCTCTGTTCTCTTCCCCTCTTCTACCCTCTCTCTCTGTTCTCTTCCTGTCTTCTCCCCTCTCTCTGTTCTCTTCCCGTCTTCTCCCCTCTCTCTGTTCTCTTCCGGTCTTCTCCCCTCTCTCTCTGTTCTCTTCCCGTCTTCTCCCATCTCTCTGTTCTCTTCCCCTCTTCTCCCCTCTCTCTCTGCTCTCTTCCCATCTTCTCCCCTCTCTCTCTGTTCTCTTCCCGTCTTCTCCCCTCTCTCTCTGTTCTCTTCCCGTCTTCTCCCCTCTCTCTCTGTTCTCTTCCCGTCTTCTCCCCTCTCTCTGTTCTCTTCCCGTCTTCTCCCCTCTCTCTGTTCTCTTCCCGTCTTCTCCCCTCTCTCTCTGTTCTCTTCCTGTCTTCTCCCCTCTCTCTCTGTTCTCTTCCTGTCTTCTCCCCTCTCTCTCTGTTCTATTCCCGTCTTCTCCCCTCTCTCTCTGTTCTCTTCCTGTCTTCTCCCCTCTCTCTCTCTGTTCTCTTCCTGTCTTCTCCCCTCTCTCTCTGTTCTCTTCCCCTCTTCTACCCTCTCTCTCTGTTCTCTTCCTGTCTTCTCCCCTCTCTCTGTTCTCTTCCCGTCTTCTCCCCTCTCTCTGTTCTCTTCCGGTCTTCTCCCCTCTCTCTCTGTTCTCTTCCCGTCTTCTCCCATCTCTCTGTTCTCTTCCCCTCTTCTCCCCTCTCTCTCTGCTCTCTTCCCATCTTCTCCCCTCTCTCTCTGTTCTCTTCCCGTCTTCTCCCCTCTCTCTCTGTTCTCTTCCCGTCTTCTCCCCTCTCTCTCTGTTCTCCTCCCGTCTTCTCCCCTCTCTCTCTGTTCTCTTCCCGTCTTCTCCCCTCTCTCTCTGTTCTCTTCCCGTCTTCTCCCCTCTCTCTCTGTTCTCTTCACGTCTTCTCCCCTCTCTCTCTGTTCTCTTCCCGTCTCCTCCCCTCTCTCTCTGTTCTCTTCCCGCCTTCTCCCCTCTCTCTCTGTTCTCTTCCCGTCTTCTCCCCTCTCTCTCTGTTCTCCTCCCGTCTTTTCCCCTCTCTCTGTTCTCTTCCCCTCTTCTATCCTCTCTCTCTGTTCTCTTCCTGTCTTCTCCCCTCTCTCTCTGTTCTCTTCCCGTCTTCTCCCCTCTCTCTCTGTTCTCCTCCCGTCTTCTCCCCTCTCTCTGTTCTCTTCCCCTCTTCTACCCTCTCTCTCTGTTCTCCTCCCTTCTTCTCCCCTCTCTCTCTGTTCTCTTCCTGTCTTCTCCCCTCTCTCTCTCTGTTCTCTTCCTGTCTTCTCCCCTCTCTCTCTGTTCTCTTCCCCTCTTCTACCCTCTCTCTCTGTTCTCTTCCTGTCTTCTCCCCTCTCTCTGTTCTCTTCCCGTCTTCTCCCCTCTCTCTGTTCTCTTCCGGTCTTCTCCCCTCTCTCTCTGTTCTCTTCCCGTCTTCTCCCATCTCTCTGTTCTCTTCCCCTCTTCTCCCCTCTCTCTCTGCTCTCTTCCCGTCTTCTCCCCTCTCTCTGTTCTCTTCCTGTCTTCTCCCCTCTCTCTCTGTTCTCCTCCCGTCTTCTCCCCTCTCTCTCTGTTCTCTTACCGTCTTCTCCCCTCTCTCTCTGTTCTCTTCCCGTCTTCTCCCCTCTCTCTCTCTGTTCTCCTCCCGTCTTCTCCCCTCTCTCTCTGTTCTCTTCCTGTCTTCTCCCCTCTCTCTCTGTTCTCTTCCCGTCTTCTCCCCTCTCTCTCTGTTCTCTTCCCGTCTTCTCCCCTCTCTCTCTGTTCTCTTCCCGTCTTCTCTCCTCTCTCTCTGTTCTTTTACCGTCTTCTCCCCTCTCTCTCTGTTCTCCTCCCGTCTTCTCCCCTCTCTCTCTGTTCTCTTACCGTCTTCTCCCCTCTCTCTCTGTTCTCTTCCTGTCTTCTCCCCTCTCTCTCTGTTCTCTTCCCGTATTCTCCCCCCTCTCTCTGTTCTCTTCCTGTCTTCTCCCCTCTCTCTCTGTTCTCTTCCCGTCTTCTCCCCTCTCTCTCTGTTCTCTTCCCGTCTTCTCCCCTCTCTCTCTCTGTTCTCTTACCGTCTTCTCCCCTCTCTCTCTGTTCTCCTCCCGTCTTCTCCCCTCTCTCTCTGTTCTCTTCCCGTCTTCTCCCCTCTCTCTGTTCTCTTCCCGTCTTCTCCCCTCTCTCTCTGTTCTCCTCCCGTCTTCTCCCCTCTCTCTCTGTTCTCTTACCGTCTTCTCCCCTCTCTCTCTGTTCTCTTCCCGTCTTCTCCCCTCTCTCTCTCTGTTCTCCTCCCGTCTTCTCCCCTCTCTCTCTGTTCTCTTCCTGTCTTCTCCCCTCTCTCTCTGTTCTCTTCCCGTCTTCTCCCCTCTCTCTCTGTTCTCTTCCCGTCCTCTCCCCTCTCTCTCTGTTCTCTTCCCATCTTCTCCCCTCTCTCTCTGTTCTCTTACCGTCTTCTCCCCTCTCTCTCTGTTCTCCTCCCGTCTTCTCCCCTCTCTCTCTGTTCTCTTACCGTCTTTTCCCCTCTCTCTCTGTTCTCTTCCTGTCTTCTCCCCTCTCTCTCTGTTCTCTTCCCGTATTCTCCCCCCTCTCTCTGTTCTCTTCCTGTCTTCTCCCCTCTCTCTCTGTTCTCTTCCCGTCTTCTCCCCTCTCTCTCTGTTCTCTTCCCGTCTTCTCCCCTCTCTCTCTGTTCTCTTACCATCTTCTCCCCTCTCTCTCTGTTCTCCTCCCGTCTTCTCCCCTCTCTCTCTGTTCTCTTCCTGTCTTCTCCCCTCTCTCTCTGTTCTCTTCCCGTCTTCTCCCCTCTCTCTCTGTTCTCTTCCCGTCTTCTCCCCTCTCTCTCTGTTCTCTTCCCATCTTCTCCCCTCTCTCTCTGTTCTCTTACCGTCTTCTCCCCTCTCCCTCTGTTCTCCTCCCGTCTTCTCCCCTCTCTCTCTGTTCTCTTACCGTCTTCTCCCCTCTCTCTCTGTTCTCTTCCTGTCTTCTCCCCTCTCTCTCTGTTCTCTTCCCATATTCTCCCCCCTCTCTCTGTTCTCTTCCTGTCTTCTCCCCTCTCTCTCTGTTCTCTTCCCGTCTTCTCCCCTCTCTCTCTGTTCTCTTCCCGTCTTCTCCCCTCTCTCTGTTCTCTTCCTGTCTTCTCCCCTCTCTCTCTGTTCTCTTCCCGTCTTCTCCCCTCTCTCTCTGTTCTCTTCACGTCTTCTCCCCTCTCTCTCTGTTCTCTTCCCGTCTTCTCCCCTCTCTCTCTGTTCTCTTCCCGTCTTCTCCCCTCTCTCTCTGTTCTCTTCCCGTCTTCTCCCCTCTCTCTCTGTTCTCCTCCCGTCTTCTCCCCTCTCTCTGTTCTCTTCCCCTCTTCTCCCCTCTCTCTGTTCTCTTCCTGTCTTCTCCTCTCTCTCTCTGTTCTCTTCCCGTCTTCTCCCCTCTCTCTCTGTTCTCCTCCCGTCTTCTCCCCTCTCTCTGTTCTCTTCCCCTCTTCTACCCTCTCTCTCTGTTCTCTTCCTGTCTTCTCCCCTCTCTCTGTTCTCTTCCCGTCTTCTCCCCTCTCTCTGTTCTCTTCCGGTCTTCTCCCCTCTCTCTCTGTTCTCTTCCCGTCTTCTCCCATCTCTCTGTTCTCTTCCCCTCTTCTCCCCTCTCTCTCTGCTCTCTTCCCATCTTCTCCCCTCTCTCTCTGTTCTCTTCCCGTCTTCTCCCCTCTCTCTCTGTTCTCTTCCCGTCTTCTCCCCTCTCTCTCTGTTCTCTTCCCGTCTTCTCCCCTCTCTCTGTTCTCTTCCCGTCTTCTCCCCTCTCTCTGTTCTCTTCCCGTCTTCTCCCCTCTCTCTCTGTTCTCTTCCTGTCTTCTCCCCTCTCTCTCTGTTCTCTTCCTGTCTTCTCCCCTCTCTCTCTGTTCTATTCCCGTCTTCTCCCCTCTCTCTCTGTTCTCTTCCTGTCTTCTCCCCTCTCTCTCTCTGTTCTCTTCCTGTCTTCTCCCCTCTCTCTCTGTTCTCTTCCCCTCTTCTACCCTCTCTCTCTGTTCTCTTCCTGTCTTCTCCCCTCTCTCTGTTCTCTTCCCGTCTTCTCCCCTCTCTCTGTTCTCTTCCGGTCTTCTCCCCTCTCTCTCTGTTCTCTTCCCGTCTTCTCCCATCTCTCTGTTCTCTTCCCCTCTTCTCCCCTCTCTCTCTGCTCTCTTCCCATCTTCTCCCCTCTCTCTCTGTTCTCTTCCCGTCTTCTCCCCTCTCTCTCTGTTCTCTTCCCGTCTTCTCCCCTCTCTCTCTGTTCTCCTCCCGTCTTCTCCCCTCTCTCTCTGTTCTCTTCCCGTCTTCTCCCCTCTCTCTCTGTTCTCTTCCCGTCTTCTCCCCTCTCTCTCTGTTCTCTTCACGTCTTCTCCCCTCTCTCTCTGTTCTCTTCCCGTCTCCTCCCCTCTCTCTCTGTTCTCTTCCCGTCTTCTCCCCTCTCTCTCTGTTCTCTTCCCGTCTTCTCCCCTCTCTCTCTGTTCTCCTCCCGTCTTTTCCCCTCTCTCTGTTCTCTTCCCCTCTTCTATCCTCTCTCTCTGTTCTCTTCCTGTCTTCTCCCCTCTCTCTCTGTTCTCTTCCCGTCTTCTCCCCTCTCTCTCTGTTCTCCTCCCGTCTTCTCCCCTCTCTCTGTTCTCTTCCCCTCTTCTACCCTCTCTCTCTGTTCTCCTCCCTTCTTCTCCCCTCTCTCTCTGTTCTCTTCCTGTCTTCTCCCCTCTCTCTCTCTGTTCTCTTCCTGTCTTCTCCCCTCTCTCTCTGTTCTCTTCCCCTCTTCTACCCTCTCTCTCTGTTCTCTTCCTGTCTTCTCCCCTCTCTCTGTTCTCTTCCCGTCTTCTCCCCTCTCTCTGTTCTCTTCCGGTCTTCTCCCCTCTCTCTCTGTTCTCTTCCCGTCTTCTCCCATCTCTCTGTTCTCTTCCCCTCTTCTCCCCTCTCTCTCTGCTCTCTTCCCGTCTTCTCCCCTCTCTCTGTTCTCTTCCTGTCTTCTCCCCTCTCTCTCTGTTCTCCTCCCGTCTTCTCCCCTCTCTCTCTGTTCTCTTACCGTCTTCTCCCCTCTCTCTCTGTTCTCTTCCCGTCTTCTCCCCTCTCTCTCTCTGTTCTCCTCCCGTCTTCTCCCCTCTCTCTCTGTTCTCTTCCTGTCTTCTCCCCTCTCTCTCTGTTCTCTTCCCGTCTTCTCCCCTCTCTCTCTGTTCTCTTCCCGTCTTCTCCCCTCTCTCTCTGTTCTCTTCCCGTCTTCTCTCCTCTCTCTCTGTTCTTTTACCGTCTTCTCCCCTCTCTCTCTGTTCTCCTCCCGTCTTCTCCCCTCTCTCTCTGTTCTCTTACCGTCTTCTCCCCTCTCTCTCTGTTCTCTTCCTGTCTTCTCCCCTCTCTCTCTGTTCTCTTCCCGTATTCTCCCCCCTCTCTCTGTTCTCTTCCTGTCTTCTCCCCTCTCTCTCTGTTCTCTTCCCGTCTTCTCCCCTCTCTCTCTGTTCTCTTCCCGTCTTCTCCCCTCTCTCTCTCTGTTCTCTTACCGTCTTCTCCCCTCTCTCTCTGTTCTCCTCCCGTCTTCTCCCCTCTCTCTCTGTTCTCTTCCCGTCTTCTCCCCTCTCTCTGTTCTCTTCCCGTCTTCTCCCCTCTCTCTCTGTTCTCCTCCCGTCTTCTCCCCTCTCTCTCTGTTCTCTTACCGTCTTCTCCCCTCTCTCTCTGTTCTCTTCCCGTCTTCTCCCCTCTCTCTCTCTGTTCTCCTCCCGTCTTCTCCCCTCTCTCTCTGTTCTCTTCCTGTCTTCTCCCCTCTCTCTCTGTTCTCTTCCCGTCTTCTCCCCTCTCTCTCTGTTCTCTTCCCGTCCTCTCCCCTCTCTCTCTGTTCTCTTCCCATCTTCTCCCCTCTCTCTCTGTTCTCTTACCGTCTTCTCCCCTCTCTCTCTGTTCTCCTCCCGTCTTCTCCCCTCTCTCTCTGTTCTCTTACCGTCTTCTCCCCTCTCTCTCTGTTCTCTTCCTGTCTTCTCCCCTCTCTCTCTGTTCTCTTCCCGTATTCTCCCCCCTCTCTCTGTTCTCTTCCTGTCTTCTCCCCTCTCTCTCTGTTCTCTTCCCGTCTTCTCCCCTCTCTCTCTGTTCTCTTCCCGTCTTCTCCCCTCTCTCTCTGTTCTCTTACCATCTTCTCCCCTCTCTCTCTGTTCTCCTCCCGTCTTCTCCCCTCTCTCTCTGTTCTCTTCCTGTCTTCTCCCCTCTCTCTCTGTTCTCTTCCCGTCTTCTCCCCTCTCTCTCTGTTCTCTTCCCGTCTTCTCCCCTCTCTCTCTGTTCTCTTCCCATCTTCTCCCCTCTCTCTCTGTTCTCTTACCGTCTTCTCCCCTCTCCCTCTGTTCTCCTCCCGTCTTCTCCCCTCTCTCTCTGTTCTCTTACCGTCTTCTCCCCTCTCTCTCTGTTCTCTTCCTGTCTTCTCCCCTCTCTCTCTGTTCTCTTCCCATATTCTCCCCCCTCTCTCTGTTCTCTTCCTGTCTTCTCCCCTCTCTCTCTGTTCTCTTCCCGTCTTCTCCCCTCTCTCTCTGTTCTCTTCCCGTCTTCTCCCCTCTCTCTCTGTTCTCTTACCGTCTTCTCCCCTCTCTCTCTGTTCTCCTCCTGTCTTCTCCCCTCTCTCTCTGTTCTCTTCCCGTCTTCTCCCCTCTCTCTGTTCTCTTCCTGTCTTCTCCCCTCTCTCTCTGTTCTCTTCCCGTCTTCTCCCCTCTCTCTCTGTTCTCTTCCCGTCTTCTCCCCTCTCTCTCTGTTCTCTTACCGTCTTCTCCCCTCTCTCTCTGTTCTCTTACCGTCTTCTCCCCTCTCTCTCTGTTCTCCTCCCGTCTTCTCCCCTCTCTCTCTGTTCTCTTACCGTCTTCTCCCCTCTCTCTCTGTTATCTTCCTGTCTTCTCCCCTCTCTCTGTAATCTTTACAAAAACATACAACCTGACAATGGTGAAAACCTGGTCAATGGATACAGTACAGCAAATTGACTGCAAGAAGCCCAAACAGATACTAAAACATCATAATTTCAAACCTTGCTTACATTTGTATACGATCACATATATCTCGCTATTATGCATGTGTCACGACTTCAACCGAGGCAGGCTCTCCTTCCCGTTCGGCGGTCGTCGTCACCAGCCTACTAGCTGCCACTGACTCTTTTTCCTCCCCCCTCCTTATGTGTTTATTTGTTACACCTGTGTTCAGTTAAGTGGGTAATTAGTATGGCTTTATTTGTCAGCCAGCCCGTAGGCGTCTTTGTGCGGGATTGTTACTTTGTATACCTTTTGGATTTCGGGAGTGGAGATTATATTTGTGGACTGGGATTGTTGCTCGTGTCGTTGGACCGTATTGTATGTTCACCCAGTTCGTCCGTGTTGGACATTTGTGTTGGACTGTTGGGGATTAAAAGGACTCAACTTATTGAAGCTCTGCTGTCTCCTGCGTTTGACTTCGCACCCCCCCGACACCCAGGTCATTACAGCATGGGAATCCTTTGGAACAGATTTCCAAAATTCTAATCACTTGGAGCTGATCTACTGGTGTTTTTACAATCTTCTATGTCAAACAAAAATAAATAAAAAACAATTTTGCTCAGATAATTTGGGGGACCAAATAAAATCCCCTGCGGGTTGGGGAACACCGCACTACAGTATATCTTATACTGTAACTGCAGAGCATTGTGAAAGCAATCCCTATTCTAGCTGTAACTCTGACAAGCAATCACATCTCAGATAGAACAATAATGTGTGTGCTGATAATGAGAGAGCTGGCGTGGATCCAGGTAAGAGCTTTCTGCAGTGGGACAAAGCCTATTGAAAAGGCTGTGTGAGGATTAAAACTACTGCTGGATGAACTAGATGTAGGACAGCTGTTTCCCATGACAACCCTGGGCTGCTCAGCTTAGTCTTTTCTTTTTATTATACTTTTTTAACTCTGCATCTTTGTGAAGGGCTCATAAGCAAGCATTTCACGGTTAAGTCTACACCCGTAACATTTGATTTGATTTGATACACTACCTGACAGATTTGTGTGTCAGTCTCCGTGGGAACCAAGGGGGAACTTTTATGCCTTTGGACTGTGTTCCGGAACAAACATCATGCCCTGCCAGTTCCATTAAGACTGGACCATCCATTAGACAAGTAATGAACGGAGTGTTCGAGTGAATGGACTCTCCAAATGAAAGTGCACGATCCTTAAACACTTCAGAGATAAATGTAATGGCCTGCTGTATGAAATGTCGAAGTGCAAGTTGTAGCTTCTTTGGGCCTCATTAGCCTGTAGCAGGCTAGCATAGTGTTTCTTTCTCCACCACTTAAAATGACCCAAGTGGTTATCTCTCTCCTGTCCTCAAATCAATTACACAGCCGTTTTACTGCTCATGGTTAAATGAACACTGGGTGGATGTTGGCATGAAGGCATGATATTTATACACAACCAGCAATGACATAGCAAGGGAGGCACTGCCACATTCCATGATTATGTACGCAAAGCCATCCAACAGAGAAGTAACAAATACTAGCAAACAATTCTATTCACCAGTCTACTTCACTTGTTGCTCTAATATGAAGAAGAAAGGGGTACTCTTGTTTAGCCATGAGTTTTACCACTATGAATACTGCATGAGCTGATGAGAGCACAAACACAAACACATATCAATGCACCAACGTTCATGTCTTACCTTCTTTTGACAAATAGCAGATATCTCAGCTGTAAAAATGAGGCCACAGAAGTATTCAATATAACATACAGACAGACAATGGGTTCCCTCAGCCTAAATAACTCCCCTCTGATTGACTCTATTTTGGGGGTATTTTGAGGTACATGTGTGCGTGTATTTACTTGTATATGTGTGTGAGAGAGGGAGAGAGAGAGAGATGGCAACCTGAATGCTAATACTTGTTTGCTAACACTCACCTTGGGGCAAGAGCACATCAACAAGCCATTCTGAATGGTCTCTGTAAAGGTCACACGAATATGTAAATCAAATTATAGTTAGCTGAGAATACCTCAGTTGAAAATACACTTCCAGCAATGGAATTATGCAACCATGGTGATGCTTCTCCCTTGGGATAAAGACCAGAATAATGAAGCAGACAGCAGGTGATGTTTGGAATGGCATCTATGTGGAGAGAAAGAGGTTACAACAACATACCCTGCTATCCGTTGGCTGCACTCCTCACAGATGTATAGAGGGGGGGGCTTGTCTCCCAGTGCAACGGAGAGGGTGGGGTCGATGCACATCTATAGGGCGACAACAGACAGTTACAGAATCCAGATGGAATATACAGTAGTAGCAGTGATATCTAGCTGTAGGGGTCATAAGAAGTGTATACCACACCGTATTTCTCCACTGGCTGTGCCCTGACACGTGATAACACCTCAAACTCAAATACATGTGTGTGTGTGTGTGTGTGTGTGTGTGTGTGTGTGTGTGTGTGTGTGTGTGTGTGTGTGTGTGTGTGTGTGTGTGTGTGTGTGTGTGTGTGTGTGTGTGTGTGTGTGTGTGTCTGTGTGTGTGTGTGTGTGTGTATATATAATGTCCCCTTTACCTGTCTCTGCAGCTGGCTGCATGCATATGGTTCTGTTCAGTTATCTATGATCTGTGCATGGCCCTGTATTAAGCTACAGTGCTTATGGCCTAGATGCTCAGATGGTGTTCTGTAATTTACTGCTCTCGCTTACAGGCGCCCTATCCTCAAGAGCGGCATGGGTTCATCGCTTCCAATTACACCCCCCCCCCCCCCCCACACACCCTCCACACCCTCTGTAATCCTGGGTAATTGAAATCCGGTCCCTGTCCTTGCCCCTGTTCCTGTCTCTGCTCTACTTGTCCGTTTTTAGCACAGTTGAGACAGGCTGAGCATAGCAAACAGGCCTTCAGTCGGGTGGCCACTGATATCATTACCCCACGGTACTACCACAGTGACTCAAGCAATCTCTGGCACATTTAACGTTGCGCTTACAGCAGCAAACACCAAGATGCTTTAACACACCATGGCAATCTGGCACATACTGTGCGTATTCCCTTTATGTTTGTGTACACAATGGATGTTCTCATTGAGTATATCGGTCTTGTATATGTTTTATATTGGCTACAGTGCACAGTAGTTACTCAGACATTACCTTGACAGCAGGTTTATTGATGGCATTGTGACACTCAATGTGTTGGCAATGGATGGGGTTCCAGGCTGTGGCAGGGGGAAATAGAATAGAGGGAAAGAAGGAAAGGGGGAAAAGGTAGTGTGGGAGGAGGGTTAGACTGCTGCAACCTGAGATCTACAGATGTGGGATCTTATTTTGAGACAGTTTGCTACAGCAGGAAAATAATTCTGTTGCAACAGGAAATGTGAATTATTATGTGGAATATAATTAATGGACATTTTTTTTGAGAATGATACATTTTTCGTAAGGGAAAATCAAGTCTGAAATTTCAAAGTAGAAATTACAAACTTCAGAAGCCTTTTCAAACATCAAATACACTATACAATTTAAATGTCCTTTATGTCCTGTATTGCTGGAATGTTCTTCTGCAACAGGGTGATCAAATAAAAATCCTACACCTGTATTGCATACAAGCACAGCCTGACAGGCAGACCATAAGCAACCTCACCTGTGTATTGCAGTCCACTGTATTCACTGATGGCTCCTGGGGGCTTTAGATTTGGCCAGTAATGAAAGAGCATCTGCACGGCTGGAGGCTTGACTTGGGATGGTCCGTACGATATGACATACAGCAGGTCCTGCCACAGCACAACACAGGCCATAGTGATGAGCTAATGTGTAAGACCGTCACAAAGTTTTTCACTGACACTTTCCATATCTACAGATGTAGGATCTTAATTTGAGCAAGTTTGCTACAGCAGGTAAATAATCCTGCAGCAACAGAAAATGCAAATGATTATGTGGATTATAATTAATGGACATCACCCTGTTGCAGTTCTCCTTCTACAGGGTGATTAAATTAAGATCCTACATCTGTATGAGAGAGTTGTTTGGGCATCTAATCTATATGAATTATGACACATTCAATTTGTGAACATATACCTTCCATACTTCCTGCTTGTGCTTCATAAGACACTCCAACAACTGACAGTGGTATACTGGAAATAAATAGACAAAGATTTAAGTCGCATAGGTGGCAGGTACAACACAGTATGAATCAAAAGACAGGCTGTGCTACATGACAGAAAAACTGTGATGTACTGTACTGGTTGGGAATAACCTAAGTTACATGTTTACCTGGGTTGGAAGTGTACTGCATAGCAATCATTAGCATGGAGGAGGCAGAGAGATTGACATATGCTGGGACGCCCCCTTCTCTTCTAGTGGAACCCACTAAAAAAGGAGAGAAAAGAGACGAAACAACCTAACCTCATGAAGTAGTGTTTACGGTAGGACACTAACCAAACACTTCCTTTGATATGGTGATGCACATTGACATTTCTGCTAAAAAGATATGACTACTCATATTCAATTATACTTATCCCACTTAATGACTTGTCTTGAATTCAACAAAGTGTTTTTTTTTTCACATGCATATGCATGTAGATGGATGTTTGATACAGAGTGGCTGTACTCACATATAGCCATGGGGAGGAAAGAGGTGCTCAGGTACTCAATGATGTCTTTGTGAAGGAATGGGGGGAATGTAGCTAAAGTGGAGATCATAGTGTAGGGTAAAGTGCTGAGAATATCGTCACTGAGAAAGGGCAGGAGGCAGGTTGTTGTGTAAAATATGGACTGTCCAAGATCTGATGGGAGAAGGGAGAGCCAAAACGCACAAACACAGAGAGAGACAGAAATTCAATGAAATGTACATATTTTGCAAAGTAAATTAAAAATATAGCATTAAAACTTAAAGGAAACGCATACATATATAGAATTTGTATAAATCAGATCTGTTCAGATATTTGTGTATTTGAGTATTTTCAATTTTTTTTAAATCTGTGTTTGAGTATTTTCAAATACACATCCCAAAACAAGTATTTTATTTGAGTATTTGAATGGTTATTTGTAAAAGTCAAATAGACGACCAACTTGTATTTGAAAGTATTTTCATACTTTATTTCAAATACTATTTTCCAAACTGCTGGGTTAAATGCATGGGAGTATATTTGAGTGTATTTTCCAAATATGTTCCAATATTCAAGTACTTCAAATAAATATGTATCTGAATACTTGTCTTGAAATATATTGAAAAGTAATTAAATACGTGAAATAGTATTTGAAGCCAGGTTTGGTATAAAAACAATAACATCCTGAGAGAGCGTTGTGAAACTGATGCTTACCCTCAGCAAAGGGTAGGGCTTTCCAGTCAAGAAGGTTGGCTTTCATGCTTTTATATTTTTTTAACTAAGCAATTATTCATGAAACACTTCTGTTGCAAACATTCTATATACTCAGCTATACAGTTGAAGTCAGAAGTTTACATACACCTTAGCCAAATACATTTCAACTTAGTTTTTCCACAACTCCTGACATTTAATCCTAGTAGAAATTCCCTGTCTTAGGTCAGTTTTGATCACCACTTTATTTTAAGAATGTGAAATGTCAGAATAATAGCAGAGAGAATGATTTATTTCTGCTTTTATTTCTTTCATCACATTCCCAGTGGGTCAGAAGTTTACATACACTCAATTAGTATTTGGTAGCATTGCCTTTAAATTGTTTCACTTGGGTCAAACATTTCAGGTAGCCTTCCACAAGCTTCCCACAATATAATGGGTGAAATTTGGCCCATTCCTCCTGACAGAGCTGGTGTAACTGAGTCAGGTTTGTAGGCCTCCTTGCTTGCACACGCTTTTCAGTTCTGCCCACAAATTGTCTATAGGATTGAGGTCAGGGCTTTGTGATGGCCACTCCAATACCTTGACTTTGTTGTCCTCAGGCTATTTTTCCACAACTTTATGAAGTATGTTTGGGGTCATTGTCCATTTGGAAGACCCATTTGCGACCAAGCTTTAACTTCCTGACTGATGTCTTGAGATGTTGCTTCAATATATCCACTTAATTTTCCTGCCTCATGATGCCATCTATTTTGTGAAGTGCACCAGTCCCTCCTGCAGCCAAGCACCCCCACAACATGATGCTGCCCCCCCCGTGCGTCATGGTTGGGATGGTGTTCTTCGGCTTGCAAGCCTCCCCCTTTTTCACCCAAACATAACGATAGTCATTATGGCCAAACAATTTCATCAGACCAGAGGACACTTCTCCAAAAAGTACAATCTTTGTACCCATGTGCAGTTGCAAACCGTAGTCTGGCTTTTTTATGGCGGTTTTGCAGCAGTGGCATCTTCCTTGCTGAGCGGCATTTCAGGTAATGTCGATTTAGGACTCGTTTTACTGTGGATATAGATACTTTTGTACCTGTTTCCTCCAGCATCTTCACATAGTCCTTTGCTGTTGTTCTGGGATTGATTAGCACTTTTTGCACCAAAGTAGGTTCATCTCTAGGAGACAGAACGCGTCTCCTTCCTGAGCGGTATGACAGCTGCGTGGTTCCATGGTGTTTATACTTGCGTACAATTGTTTGTACAGATGAACGTGGCTTAAGGACAACAAATTCAAGGTATTGAAGTGTCCATCACAAAGCCCTGACCTCAATCCTATAGAAAATGTGTGGGCAGAACTGATAAAGCGTGTGCGAGCCTACAAACCTGACTCAGCTACACCAGCTCTGTCAGGAGGAATGGGCCAAAATTCACCCAACATATTATGGGAAGCTTGTGGAAGGCTACCCAAAATGTTTGACCCAAGTTAAACAATTTAAAGGCAATGCTACCAAATACTAATTGAGTGTATGTAAACTTCTGACCCACTGGGAATGTGATGAAAGAAATAAAAGCAGAAATAAATCATTCTCTCTACTATTATTCTGACATTTCACATTCTTAAAATAAAGTGGTGATCCTAACTGACCAAAGACCGGGAATTTTTACTAGGATTAAATGACAGGAATTGTGGAAAAACTGAGTTGAAATGCTAAGGTGTATGTAAACTTCCGACTTCAACTGTATTCACAGACTTGCTATTGACAGATTACTATTCCCTGGTGCAGTTAATAGATACACAACATATGCTAGCCATAGCAGTTTAACCTTTAAATGGCTTTTTTGCAAATACATTTCCATTTTCAATGCATTTTTCCAATTTCACATTCTCATTTAAAAAGAGAAAGCAAACAGTTAATACATGTATACAGTACTACAGTATGTTTGTAAACTCCAGGTTATTCTATGTTATCAACAAAGTGAGCTGTCAGGATCCAGCGTGTTCCCCATCACCCCATGCATCCCTTTAGATCCTCTGTGGGACTCCTCTCTTGGTGGAAATGAGGCCAGAAAAGGCAGCTTCATGTGGTCAAGAAAGACAGTCGGGGGGGGGGGGGGGGGGGGGGGGGTGATGGACATGTACAGAGAACACCCTGGCTTCACTCACCATGCTGACCGTGCTGCAGCAGGGGCACCAGGTCAAGCAGGGTCACGAGGGTCGCATAGAGCCCCTGATAGTCCAGAGAGGGGTACTCTGAGAGCTGAGCGTCCCGACTCTGCTGCCCCTGCCCCCCGCGGTCTGACGGGGCATCACGCAGAACGCTGTAAAGGAGGGAGCGAGTAACTGTAGGGTTGATGGAACTGACTTGTGGTCTTAGAGATGGGGTGAGTGGGAATGGCACAGGAAAAAGACACATGGTCATGGGCACGGCCAAATTGGATGCTTCCTGGTTCTCCTTCCTGCCTGTGCGGGACAGAATGCTGCTCCGGGGGTGAGGGGGTAGGGGGGGAGGGGGGAACAAGGGAAAAAAGAGACAACAAAGAAACAAAGAAACAGCACATTACATTGAAATGGCACTACAGAGACAGGGTAAATAGAAAAAAACTAACCCAGATAGACCCCACATAGGATGCAGTGTCTGTAATATTTCACTGAAGGCATGGGGAATTGTTCCCTGCTTTATCTGTTCAGTGTCATATAGAATTACTTACATTTTCTATTTCACTTTTTGTACATCTTTGTCTTCTAAAAACAAAACATATGAACAGAAACGTTTGCAAAAACTGCAATGATCACTGCATCTCATGCGTATCTGGTGACAAGGAGCAAGAATGTAAAAAATGGCATGTTTTCAGTGGCAACCCCATACCTCTCCAAAGGGAAAACTACAAATGGTTTTCCCTCTATGGCTGCTATATTCCAATCAGATCTATTCAGCAACAGCCATACAGTGAGGCCAATGGGCCATGATGTTTCTCAGGGATATATATCCTGTTTTGTGGGGCTGTCGTGAAGGATGGGAGCTACACCAAATCGTTTAGGAAAAATACAGAGGTGGCACTTTTGAAACATGCTTCAGCTAGTAATAAATATGTGTGTGAGGTTAGATAAGAATTCCTGGGTCACAACACATGTTTATTGCACCAGAGAAATGTCTGTACACATACATTATGATACTGTATCAGTATCATCAGGAGAAATAATGAGATCCAACAGGCATATGGATTCAAGTCTCTTAAATAATTGTAAGAACTAATCTACGGTAGGGGAGAAACTATAATGACAAAGGAATAGGTTGTTTCAAACGGGATGACCGGTAGCATTATGTTTGTGAGCTAATGTGGGATGGATGTTTGTGTTTTCTGTCCCCTGGCAAGGTGGAAATCTCACCATTTAGAGAGACGGAGCACTAGTTGGTTGGTTAGTGTGTGAGGATTCTAGCGGTAGGGAGGGGGAAGGGGGGTGGAGAGCCCTTCTCTTTCACCAAACATTATGTAAAAGAACTAAGCTTTTCTATCAGTAAAATTATTTGGAGGTACTTAGCATGAGAGCACAGATTACAAATGCTGATGTATTGTTTTTTTGAAAGGTCATTCATAGAGGTAGAGGTACAGCATTTCTAGAGAGGCAGTGAGTAAGGGGATTATAATGTAGAAATACAGAATAGCCTACTATTATAACATTTTACAATATCAACATCATTTAACACTTTCTTTTCTCTGACAATTCCCCTGAAAGTTATACTCCGCAAGAATTTGGTTATGTTGGACAAGTTTAAATACCAGTAATCAAAGTGTGAAAAACGTTCACGTTTTTTTCAGGGAGTTGGAATGGATAGTCAGTTTAACAAAGGGGGGGTCAGCTTTATATCTTGTGGAGTATGACTTAATATCACTGACCCCTTTGCACATATCAAACTGCAGAATTCAATTGAGCAAAACACACACACACACACACACACACACACACACACACACACACACACACACACACACACACACACACACAAACGCACAGACACGCACACAGACAAACCCACATCCAGTGCGCAGACTCACGTTATGTACACACAGTTAGACACACATCTCAGATCAGATAAAACATCCTACACTTCCAATCAAAGCAACACTGTCTTCCAAATGTTTTCTCTAACTGTGGCAATGTGTAGTTGCTCTCAAGCATGAGTGAGCCACTGATTATAAGTAGCATTACTGTAACGAAGCATTAGCTAGGGGATACAATACCGTAATAGCCCCTGTTTTTGTGTCTCAAATAGCTAGATGTGAGATTTTTGATTTCCTTTGAGTGTGACTTGTTCATGCCAGATTCAACATTCCATTATACTATGATACGTTACATTATCTGTTTTCAGTGTCAGACTGAATCTTGATTCCTCACAGTCACTCTAATGAGCGATGGAATTTGGCATGGGGTCAGGGCGACTGTGAATCCATGGCTCATTGATGCAGAGAGCTAGAGAGCTTGGCTGGTATGTGTTACTTTCTAGATGACTGGCTGGGAGGAAAATATGGCAACTATAACATACTTGACTAATTTCTGACATGTTACATAGCACCCCCTTTGGGTAAACCTCCTTAAATTGAGCCCATGGGTAGCCCCATCCCTTTAAACCAATACCGTCAATGTCTTACACTGATATCTTTCTATGCTGCAGAATTCATGAAATATTAATTTGGCCGCTCCATCCTCTGTCTGTGCAGGGTTCTTTCTTTTCAGGAACCTGACATATGCTCGTTACAGTTTTCAAGCCTCAGTGCACCCCAGGCCAATGAAACACAGGTGTCTGTCTGAATGTCTGAGACTCTACTGAGCAGTGCAGAGTGGTTTCAATGTGGGAGGCATGGCTTGATGTGTGAGTTGGGAGGGAAGAGATTTAGCTCAAGGAAAACACGAGACGAATGTTACAGTATCATACCAGCAGGATTCCCTTCACACCCCAACGATACTGCGCCTCACAGACACAATTGTCATTCGAGTTAACATGCTGCCACAACACAGGCTCGTACAATCACAGCCCCCATCACGCTCCATCTGTGCCAAGGACAAATAGGATGCCAGGCTTGTAACAACACACTCACAAGGACTGCTAGCTCTCTCAGCAAAGTCAGAAAGATCCAGGACACTTTACCAATGTTTGACTTGAAAATAATCCGAATTTGGCCACAGTAAAATGTATTTACAATACACTATTACTGTATGTCCACTGTGTGATGAAATTAAAGGGATCGTCATAATCCCATAATTTTCATGAAAGTTCTGTCTCCCTCATGCACATCCCTTTAGATAACTGTGCCTAATGATGAGGATTTCTGTAGCCAATGATCAAAGCACAGCTCATTCTCACAGAGAGCTCTGCTCAAACTTAAAGCCCTAAATGTCACATACTGCTTATGGCCATAATGGCTGCCCTGGCTTCTTGACCTGTTCTGAGGGGACGTGTTGTTCCTTCCCGTCCTCTGTCACAGCACATTGGGGACTTGTCAGACCTCCCCTAGCCCCTCTGGGAGTGAGACTCCAGGACATCCCATGGACATGTACATATAGAAAGCTAACACTGAACCTACAGAGGGGTTGAAATTGCCTATTTCTTTTTGTTCGTTTTTTCTCAAATATAATACAAACCATACCTGGTATAATCAGCAAGATAACATCATTATTAACATTTATAACCTCCTACTTGCAGACAACATCAGCACAATTCAAATCTACCAAAATTGCCATTATTGGCTTGTCTCAATTTGAGCATACTATTCCAAACAGCCATGGCATGATAAGAGGAGGAACATGTTGTTGACTCTAACATGCTGACCACACCGCTCGCATTGCGTGCGCAAGCTTTACAAAAATAAATGTACACATACATGTTATTCAATCATTGCGCGCCTCAGCGAGCGTCTGCATGGCCAGGCGGTAAAATAGAAATAGGTTCTATTTGTGATGCTCAATGCACTGCAAGTCCGGCCTCTCCCATCTCCTCATTGGTGTTTATGGGCATATACCCACGTGGGTGATTGAAAGATGAACTGACATACACACTCCAGTCGGTTGTAGTAATGCACCATAAAGTTGGTTGCCAACCGCTATATAAAGTCCAAAGAAGTAAACTAGAAAACTGAGAAAAGAGGAGAGATAACGTGAAAGGAATTCGGTATATACTGTTTTATCTGTGGATTAATTGTCGGAGTAGAGGACCTTGTGCATTTCAGGTAAAATAACAACCCAATGTTTCTATCCCAGGACAAATTAGCTAGCAACAGCAAGCTAGCTAGCTAACTTACCATAAATGTTTAACGCTTTTCGACCTGGCCCCAAATTAATATAATTGGTTCAGAGTTTGTTTTGATATTTCAACCTGCATGTCCTGATCATCATGTCTGGTGTGGGGGTACAAAATCATCATGGCGCGATGGCGCACGCACTCATCCAGTTTGGTCAGAATGTTACAGTGCAGGGATGAGATACTGTAGGATCATGGTCCTCATACAGCAACATGAAGCATATGGTATCACAAAGGCAGAGGATGGAGCAAGACAATACCCTCTCTGAAAATTACCTGAGGGTTTTCAACTGGGATTCTTAAATGATGATGAGGACTATAAAGTTACATTGTAGAATACCGTTTCCAATATTTCCACTTCTATCTTTTAATTCCAACTGACTTCCTACCAGCAGTAATGCTGTCATGATGCTGTGCATGTATTAGAATTAGGCTTAACCCCAGTCACCTCTCCTCTGAAACTAAACATCAAATACTGTTACACTCCGTTACTTCACCTGTGGTTCCAGCGCAGGCTACTTACCTGAGCAGGGTTTGGGAAAAGTATTTCAATGTGTTTGCAATGTCTGTTCCGGAGGGCACGGGGTATATATTGTGTTGCACGCGGTTGTGATACTCTTGCAAGTATCTTATCTTAGAGGCAACTAAACAAGATAAAGAGCAGAGTAACAAACATATGACATCTGATGAAGCCTTTATCAAATCAGGGGGGGGGGGGGGGGCAATGGGTTATGATTGGTACAGTATAAGCCTGGTCATTGATATCCTGCCCCATAAGCATGGTGAAGGGCGAGGGTCTCTGTGGCACCTTCATTGTCTCTCTTTAAGTGGCCTTTGTGTTTGGCCAGCTAGGTCACAACCAGCCCTAGAATGGGTCGTTTTGGTGCCATTTTGTGACTCAGAGAGGAATATTGCTTAGCCTTCACTGACCTGCAAATGACAAATCCCAAAAATAACAATAACACCCACAGACTTTGTTTTTGTTTTTGTGTGTGTGTGTGTGTGTGTGTGTGTGTGCGTGCGTGCGTGCGTGCGTGCGTGTGTAAGTCAATTAGTGTGTTTAGGAAATCTACGTGGGTGTATGAGTGTGTTATTTTTTGCAAATTTCATAGCAATGAATGACTGCATTGCCAGAATAGGCTACCTTCAGACACACTTTGCAAAACAAGAAATGTGAGCAAAGGTGTAACCTCATTCACAGGCTAGCAAAATCTGGACATCTACTGTCTCTAGTTTTTGCCTGCCAAAAAACAATTTCAACTGTTGTTTTGAAGGGCTAAAATTTGTGAAACTTGTGCAAACTAATGTCCGACCAATTCAGTAATGTCTATGTACTGAAGGAAGGAGAAACAACACAAATCGTCTATAGGCTAGAGTTCAAATGGTGATTATTTCCCTTTCTTGTGATGTTTACAATACATAGCCTACATGGGACCATAGAGTAGCCTATAGAACTTTATATTTTGCCCCAAACATGGCCAAGTATATTTCAAGTCGATATTGAGCAGGCTTTCTACCAAATAAATGTAGATGGGCCTATATTAACTTGTTTCTTCCAGTTATTATTATAGGCCTATTCGAAACCAAGTAACACATGCCTACTTGAGTAATGTTGAGTTCTCCAAGGTGTGTTAATTGACAACAACAACAAACCACCAATTGTTTATTACACTGTGCATTGATTCAGTTGATCAAATACAGTGTTACCGCAGTATGCTTATCCACCTGTTTCAGAGGCAAATGACGAAGAAAAAAACTCGTCTCATATTATGTCAAGTAAGTAAAAGAACAAGCAAAGCAACCACATTACTGATCACCAATGCCACCATATTGTTTAGTGGAGCATTTGTCAAATCGACCTTGAAACCAATAACCTACATCTCTTTCTCCGCACCGGCCTTTCTTTCAACGTGTCAATCAAAAATGAAAGGTTAATATCTATTATGTTTTCCCCATATCGTTGTGTTGACCACCGCCAAAAAATAGCGCATCCCCTACACTAGCCCCTACCTAGAGCCATCATCTGCAGAGCGAGTACGTGTTGCAACCTGCCTTAGCAACCGCGGTTTCATCACCAAGGACACCTCCCCTCCTTCGCTTTCTTACTAGAAAATTACACCTAAAAATGGGTGGATAATGATATGTCAGGAACATTTTAAATAATGGTACTTACATTGCTCTGCTTTCGTAGACATTGTGGAAACACTTCACGAATCCTAAAACAAACACTGTCAAATGTTTGTTTTTTCTCCCCTACGGTGTTGTTCCCCCTCAGTCTTGAAAAAGTGAATAATCCCCCCTCGCTCACAGGCTCGCTCTGGTTGTACCACTGCTTCCATAAAAAGCATGTTAACAGAAATTGCAATCGATTGCATTGGCCTTGTAAATCATTTAAATGCATGCGGTGTCTTTCGTGGACATTTTTATAATTTGGGAATGTAAATGTCATTGTGCTGATAGAAAAGCCAGACCCAAATCACACATACCTTTCAAAATGGACTGGTCCGACTCTGACAAATTGTCATTCAAGAAAGTGATATTTAACACCCGACTCAACACGAAGCTGCGAATGCTCTTTTGCATCAGCTGAGATTCAAAGAGTGAGTTTCAAAGGTGGTGGTATACTTACTCCTCTTAAACTATAGGCTATATATCACTATTTTACATAATTTATAATCCAGATGGTTGTCAGAGATTTTGTAACTGTAATTTATAAAGAGCATCAGGGGTAGCATTTTTAAACAATGAATTTTGACAGTATGCACAAAGACCATGTTTAGGAAGGATACTATCAAACTACTGTAGGCAATTTGAGAACCGCAGTAAGTAGTGGTGAAGGGAAATTGCTTCCTATAGTTTTTTGCTTTTCTAACAGTCTTTCCATTGTCACTGGGGAGTTATGGCAACTGACTATTTACAGTATGAGTCAAACGTTTGGACACACCGACTCATTCAAGGGTTTTTCTTTATTTGTAAATGTAAAACATTGCTGTGAGGGAAACAAGGGAAACAAGGAGATCACATACATTTTTAGCATGTGAAACATTGCTGTGAGGGAAACAAGGAGATCACATACATATTTAGCATGCAAAACATTGCTGTGAGGGAAACAAGGAGATCACATACAAATTTAGCATGTAAAACCTTGCTGTGAGGGAAACAAGGAGATCACATACATTTTTAGCATGTGAAACATTGCTGTGAGGGAAACAAGGAGATCACATACAAATTTAGCATGTAAAACCTTGCTGTGAGGGAAACAAGGAGATCACATACATTTTTAGCATGTGAAACATTGCTGTGAGGGAAACAAGGAGATCACATACATTTTTAGCATGTGAAACATTGCTGTGAGGGAAACAAGGAGATCACATACATATTTAGCATGTAAAACATTGCTGTGAGGGAAACAAGGAGATCACATACATATTTAGCATGTAAAACATTGCTGTGAGGGAAACAAGGAGATCACATACAAATTTAGCATGTAAAACATTGCTGTGAGGGAAACAAGGAGATCACATACAAATTTAGCATGTAAAACATTGCTGTGAGGGAAACAAGGAGATCACATACATATTTAGCATGTAAAACATTGCTGTGAGGGAAACAAGGAGATCACATACAAATTTAGCATGTAAAACATTGCTGTGAGGGAAACAAGGAGATCACATACAAATTTAGCATGTAAAACATTGCTGTGAGGGAAACAAGGAGATCACATACAAATTTAGCATGTAAAACATTGCTGTGAGGGAAACAAGGAGATCACATACAAATTGAGCATGTAAAACATTGCTGTGAGGGAAACAAGGAGATCACATACAAATTTAGCATGTAAAACATTGCTGTGAGGGAAACAAGGAGATCATATACAAATTTAGCATGTAAAACTTTGCTGTGAGGGAAACAAGGAGATCACATACATATTTAGCATGTAAAACATTGCTGTGAGGGAAACAAGGAGATCACATACATATTTAGCATGTAAAACATTGCTGTGAGGGAAACAAGGAGATCACATACATATTTAGCATGTAAAACATTGCTGTGAGGGATACAAGGAGATCACATACATATTTAGCATGTAAAACATTGCTGTGAGGGAAACAAGGAGATCACATACAAATTTAGCATGTAAAACATTGCTGTGAGGGAAACAAGGAGATCACATACATATTTAGCATGTAAAACATTGCTGTGAGGGAAACAAGGAGATCACATACATTTTTAGCATGTGAAACATTGCTGTGAGGGAAACAAGGAGATCACATACATATTTAGCATGTAAAACATTGCTGTGAGGGAAACAAGGAGATCACATACATATTTAGCATGTAAAACATTGCTGTGAGGGAAACAAGGAGATCACATACAAATTTAGCATGTAAAACATTGCTGTGAGGGAAACAAGGAGATCACATACAAATTTAGCATGTAAAACATTGCTGTGAGGGAAACAAGGAGATCACATACATATTTAGCATGTAAAACATTGCTGTGAGGGAAACAAGGAGATCACATACAAATTTAGCATGTAAAACATTGCTGTGAGGGAAACAAGGAGATCACATACAAATTTAGCATGTAAAACATTGCTGTGAGGGAAACAAGGAGATCACATACAAATTTAGCATGTAAAACATTGCTGTGAGGGAAACAAGGAGATCACATACAAATTGAGCATGTAAAACATTGCTGTGAGGGAAACAAGGAGATCACATACAAATTTAGCATGTAAAACATTGCTGTGAGGGAAACAAGGAGATCATATACAAATTTAGCATGTAAAACTTTGCTGTGAGGGAAACAAGGAGATCACATACATATTTAGCATGTAAAACATTGCTGTGAGGGAAACAAGGAGATCACATACATATTTAGCATGTAAAACATTGCTGTGAGGGAAACAAGGAGATCACATACATATTTAGCATGTAAAACATTGCTGTGAGGGAAACAAGGAGATCACATACATATTTAGCATGTAAAACATTGCTGTGAGGGAAACAAGGAGATCACATACAAATTTAGCATGTAAAACATTGCTGTGAGGGAAACAAGGAGATCACATACATATTTAGCATGTAAAACATTGCTGTGAGGGAAACAAGGAGATCACATACATATTTAGCATGTAAAACATTGCTGTGAGGGAAACAAGGAGATCACATACAAATTTAGCATGTAAAACATTGCTGTGAGGGAAACAAGGAGATCACATACATATTTAGCATGTAAAACATTGCTGTGAGGGAAACAAGGAGATCACATACAAATTTAGCATGTAAAACATTGCTGTGCAAATACTGAATCAAACGGTCAACAGGCACCACCTGAATGTAACGCCTTAGTCTTGTAATAATAATAATAATAAAAATAATATATTGAACAAAAATATAAACGCAACATGTAACAGTTTCAACGACTTTACTGAGTTACAGTTCATATGCGGGAATTAGTCAATTTAAATAAATAAATTAGGCCTTAATCTATGGATTTCACATGACCGGAAATACAGATATGCTTCTGTTGGTTACAGATACCTTAAAAAAGTGGGCCTCATGATCTCGTCGCGTATTATTGTGCATTCAAATTGCCAATCGATAAAATGTAATTGTGTTCATTGTCTGTAGTTCATGCCTGCCCATACCATAACCCCACCGCCACAATGGGGCACTTTGCTCACAATGTTGACATCTGTAACGCTCCTCCTCTTCGTCTGATGATGAGGAATAGGAATCATCGGACCAACACGCAGCGTGGTAAGTGGTCATAGTAAATTGAATCAAATAAACTGAACACTGAATGACAAAAAACAACAAAGAGAGTGAACGACACGAAACAGTCCTGTAAGGTGAAGAAACACAAAACAGGAAACAACTACCCACAAACACAGGTGGGAACAGGCTACCTAAGTATGGTTCTCAATCAGAGACAACGTTTGACAGCTGCCTCTGATTGGGAACCATATACCAGGCCAAACACATAGAAAAGGACAACATAGAACAAAACATAGAACGCCCACCCCAACTCACGCCCTGACCAACAAAAATAGAGACATAAAAAGGATCTCTAAGGTCAGGGCGTGACAACATCAGCAAACCGCTCGCTCAAACGACGCTACACACATGGTCTGCGGTTGTGAGGCGGGTTGGACATACTACCAAATTCTCTAAAATTACGTTGGAGGCAGCTTATGCTAGAGAAATTTACATTACATTCGCTTCCAACAGCTCTGGTGGACATTCCTGCAGTCATCATGCCAATTGCACGCTCCCTCAAACTTTAGACATCTGTGGCATTGTGTTGCGAGACACATGAAACATGGGACCAACACTTTACATGTTGCGTTTATATATTTGTTCAGTGTAATTTGATGGGTGCTTATATTTGTCCTATTTCACACATGTACAAGCGTGTATTAATAATATAATATGTGTAAATTGGAAATATGTTTTTTGCATATCCCAATTCTCACTGAGACACCCTCTGCGAGTGGGGTCATGGTCAGGGTCTGCCATTATCATTGGTGACCCTAAAGCAATTAGGGTTAAGTGACTTGCTCAAGGGCACATCTATAGATTTTTCACCTTGTCGGCTTGGCGATTCGAACTAGAAACCTTTCGGTTACTGGCCCAACGCGCTAACTGCTAGGCTACGTTACAGTGTAATTACACTGTAATTACCTTGTTCAGGTTTTTATGCTTTGTGTAAAGCCATCTCTCGCTCTCTCGCTCTGTCTCTCCCTCTCTCTCACTCTCTCTCTTTCTCTCATAGAAACCAACTTCCCCTCAAGCTGTAGGTTTACAGCTGGGCGGACCAATTGACCTTCCCCCCAGAGGCTCATGAACCTTGGCTCTGATGATAATATATCGTTGTCTCCCTAGCGCAATCCCCATCCCCCTGCCTCCATAGCATCCTCCCCTGGCACTGTAGACTTCATAGCAACACCCATAAATGATCCGTTAAAAACCCTGTGGATGTCCCTGAGGAGAGCAGAGCGGACAGCTGGACCAACATTGGGCTCTGTCTCACATCTCAGTCATCATATCTCTTTTCCGAGGGGAAAGCTTGGCTCTACTAACTTATAAATAACAAATAAATAAAACATATTTCTCTCTCTGCTGGAAAACCCACCTCACTTGAATTCACCACATTAGAGAATGTGAAGTGATATGTTACAGATGGCTGCCTGAGACCGAAACTTTGTTGTTATGTTGTAGTTTCTTGTGTGATGTTGTTGTAATTTTAGGAGTTCAGTGGGCAACAACTTGTAAAAGTTAGCTTTCTTTTAATTAAAATAGTATGAGCTTTGAGCTTTGCCTAAATCTGCCTGACCCTACAATTCTGACAGTGGATGGTAATATAGTGTACCATGCACTTTAAAATATTTGCAGACAACAAAATATTTGCAGACAAAAAAAGAATGCAAAAGATCTAAATAAATTCTTAACATTGACATAACGAAATAAATGCCAAAAGAGACACTTCCAAAACAATGTTTTTTTGGTAATAAGATTACCTTTTATATATATACATAGGTTAGACAGAGACATGGGAAGCTTTGGTTCCTACACCAGGCTTAATTTGGTTTAATTGCAATCAAATGGTATTGAAAAATGGTATCGAAATGTTTCACCTTAAAATGAAGCCCGCTTGCCTGATACCTTGAGAAAATAAACACTGACTGCAGCCCACTATGGCAATGGTTCACAGTTGATGAGTTCTACATTAATATTTAGCTAGTGCAGAATGACCATATCACATTTGTAATGTATAATCAGATTACATGGGAAGACATAAGGTCAACACAACAAAAATAACAGCAAGCTGTGTCATGTGTCATAGGTCGCTCGGAACCAGGAGGTTGTAGGTATTGCTGAAACGTATGTTCGTCATTATGAGACTCGTAAAGAGTAAACATACAGCCTGGTTACTGTAAACATACTTATCTAAAGGTCTAGATATGATGCACTCAAGTTAGAAAGCGCTATTCTCAGGGCATGTGCTACAATACAGTTTGTGCAGACAAACTCAGACATGTGACATCCATAACAACACATTTGACCAGATTGTATTGCTCTAAATGCACATTCATATTGTCATTCAGGAAATGTTATAGGATGTCAGCGTGAATAGAAGAGTGCAGAAGAGAATGGATTTAGGAACTGATGGCCTGTGCCAACCACATGATAATCATTGTAAAAATGTCATATTTGAATAATCACCTAGGCTTTTTTGATAAGAAATGAACTTAAGCAATCGGGAAGAATGCACATTTTCCTTTATAAAATAAGTATCATTTTGAAAATAGTTACAGAAGCCGAATACTCTTTCTCTGGAGAAGTCAGAATCCATGGACAGGATAAATTTTATGTAACCGGTTGCCCTCAGTTGGAGGACAGTGGTACTTCAGTGATGATTGTAAATTCCACACTGAAGACCATTAAGTGCAATCAACTATCATTGTGGCCTAGCCACTTATTTTGTAAGAAAACACATAAGACAAAACACACAAGTAAATAATGTATTATGTATATAGCATATTATTGAATTATTTAGGCTTGTTTGATTGTTTAAAAGGTTCTGATCTACAATCTTCACACCGCAACTGCACAGGTGTCAGTCGGTAAAGAATCTGAAATCCCTAGAGAAGATGCAGGTGTATTTATGCACACTGTGTGGTCTTCATGGTAGCTCATTGTTGCTCTCATGGAATGTAATTCCCTGTTTACAAATAGGCCTATAACAGAGAAATCCAGTGAAAGTGCATGTGTAGCTGTCATTGCATGCATTTGCTCCATTGTTAACATGTTGGTAACCCACTCTTTGATTGTTTACAATTTTCCAGACTGTGGCTTTTAAATACTCATAAACTGCACTTTAAATATTTCATGAGTACTGGAGGCCTATTATATGACCTACCTATATTGCTCGCACATACAGCTAGACGGCGCTCGCAAGCTGACAATTCCCGACTCATTACAGATTTGAACCAGTCAGCAAACTGCCTCCGGATAGGCCATACCACCCACCCAACCAAGCGCCGCGCAAGGATGTTTTTTTTCTTCAGGAAAACAAATCCAAGCAAAGGGTCGCGTCTTGAGTTTGTTTTCTCGCTAAAAAACATGCAATTTGTTGAGAAGTCGAGGCAAAGTGGATCGTAAGGCACATACTGCATTCTCTCGTTGGATATGGCGTCGATCTATGCGTGATGCTTGGTGTTACAAAGGGGATTTGTGCCGTTGACATTTTTTTTTCTAAAAGGAATTATCATAACTTGAGTCGGGAATCAACTTGAAAGGAAGAATAATTTCTGTAAGAAGAGAAGGAAAGGAAGGCTCGAGCATATTGAAGTCTGCTCAAGGTATGACATCTCAAACTATTCAATCAACGACCTATATTATTAATGAACATTTACCAAAGTTGTCAAGTCTCCGCGCACTAGTCAAAGCGGACGTAGCAACTGACATGTAATTACAGGGTTATGAACGTGGCTAACAGGCTACCGAAATGTTTCTTAGCGTTTTTGCACTGAACTTGTTTGTTTTAATGGCCACCTTTACTGTGATTAATTTCCGATTCAACCGAACCTATTCCACACGAGGAATGGGCATGCGAAGGTTTTAGCAGGAATAATCGAACTGCTGTCAGCAAGGCAACAATAGCTCCGTGGTATGGCTAATGGATTACGATAGTTTACTAACAAAGCCTTTCAACTGCATTCTTCTGGCTTGTTATGTAGCCGTTTTGTCGGCAAAGTTGCAGCGACACAGAACGGTCTAATCCGTATGCTATTCCCCTAACTACAACACCTCTTGTTAAATTGTACATACAAAAAAATAAAAATAAAGGCCTCTACTATTATTCAATAAAAAGTGAAACATTGTTGTTATTTATTGCTAGCCTATACATCGCCTCTTTACTGTTGAAGTGACGGATGCGGCTTTGCAATGAGTGATGTCCCAATTTTGTCAACGTCAAACATAAAAAATAAAAAAAATCACGTTGGCAGATCAATGTATTAAACTTACATTTGACTCCAACAGTAACGCCATTTGAATAACCTCTTTCATTCTATGGCAACTTGAATGTAGTTTTTGGGCTGATCTCAGGTAGCAGAGTGTTTACTTGTCTGCTTTAGGATGTTTAGTGTATAAGAGGACCCTATGGAGTGTGAAATCCACCAGTATGCCATTGAGTTGCGTCAGAATGGCTCACACAGGCATCTGATTAGAATTTTTATTTTTTTATTTTATTTATTTCACCTTTATTTAACCAGGTAGGCTAGTTGAGAACAAGTTCTCATTTGCAACTGCGACCTGGCCAAGATAAAGCAAAGAAGTTCAACACATACAACAACACAGAGTTACACATGGAATAAACAAACATACAGTCAATAATACAGTAGAAAAAGTCTATATACAGTATGTGCAAATGATGTAGGATAAGGGAGGTAAGGCAATAAATAAGCCATGGTGGCAAAGTAATTACAATATAGCAATTAAACACTGGAATGGTAGATGTGCAGAATATATACACTGCTCAAAAAAATAAAGGGAACACGAAAATAACACATTTTAGATCTGAATGAATGAACTATTCTTATTAAATACTTTTTTCTTTACATAGTTGAATGTGCTGACAACAAAATCACACAAAAATTATCAATGGAAATCAAATTTATCAACCCATGGAGGTCTGGATTTGGAGTACTACAGGCTGATCCAACTTTGATGCAATGTCCTTAAAACAAGTCAAAATGAGGCTCAGTAGTGTGTGTGGCCTCCACGTGCCTGTATGACCTCCCTACAACGCCTGGGCGTGCTCCTGATGAGGTGGCGGATGGTCTCCTGAGGGATCTCCTCCCAGACCTGGACTAAAGCATCCGCCAACTCCTGGACAGTCTGTGGTGCAATGTGGCGTTAGTGGATGGAGCGAGACATGATGTCCCAGATGTGCTCAATTGGATTCAGGTCTGGGGAACGGGCGGGCCAGTCCATAGCATCAATGCCTTCCTCTTGCAGGAACTGCTGACACACTCCAGCCACATGAGGTCTAGCATTGTCTTGCATTAGGAGGAACCTAGGACCAACCGCACCAGCATATGGTCTCACAAGGGGTCTGAGGATCTCATCTCGGTACCTAATGGCAGTCAGGCTACCTCTGGCGAGCCCATGGAGGGCTGTGCGGCCCCCCAAAGAAATGCCACCCCACACCATGACTGACCCACCGCCAAACCGGTCATGCTGGAGGATATTGCAGGCAGCAGAACGTTCTCCACGGCGTCTCCAGATTGTCACGTCTGTCACATGTGCTCAGTGTGAACCTGCTTTCATCTGTGAAGAGCACAGGGCGCCAGTGGCGAATTTGCCAATCTTGGTGTTCTCTGGCAAATGCCAAACGTCCTGCACGGTGTTGGGCTGTAAGCACAACCCCCACCTGTGGACGTCGGGCCCTCATACCACCCTCATGGAGTCTGTTTCTGACCGTTTGACCAGACACATGCACATTTGTGGCCTGCTGGAGGTCATTTTGCAGGGCTCTGGCAGTGCTCCTCCTGCTCCTTCTTGCACAAAGGCGGAGGTAGCGGTCCTGCTGCTGGGTTGTTGCCCTCCTACGGCCTCCTCCACGTCTCCTGATGTACTGGCCTGTCTCCTGGTAGCGCCTCCATGCTCTGGACACTACGCTGACAGACACAGCAAACCTTCTTGCCACAGCTCGCATTGATGTGCCATCCTGGATGAGCTGCACTACCTGAGCCACTTGTGTGGGTTGTAGACTCCGTCTCATGCTACCACTAGAGTGAAAGCACCGCCAGCATTCAAAAGTGACCTAAACATCAGCCAGGAAGCATAGGAACTGAGAAGTGGTCTGTGGTCACCACCTGCAGAACCACTCCTTTATTGGGGGTGTCTTGCTAATTGCCTATAATTTCCACCTGTTGTCTATTCCATTTGCACAACAGCATGTGAAATTTATTGTCAATCAGTGTTGCTTCCTAAGTGGACAGTTTGATTTCATAGAAGTGTGATTGACTTGGAGTTACATTGTGTTGTTTAAGTGTTCCCTTTATTTTTTTGAGCAGTGTATATATATTACAGTGCAAGTAGAGATACTGGGGTGCGAAGGAGCAAGATAAATAAATACAGTATGGGGATGAGGTAGTTGGATGGGCTATTTACAGATGGGCTGTGTACAGGTGCAGTGATCTGTGAGCTGCTCTGACAGCTGGTGCTTAAAGCTAGTGAGGGAGATAGGAGTCTCCAGCGTCAGTGATTTTTGCAGTTCGTTCCAGTCATTGGCAGCAGAGAACTGGAAGGAAAGGCGGCCAAAGGAAGAATTGGCTTTGGGGGTGACCAGTGAGATATACCTTCTGGAACGCGTGCTACGGGTGGGTGCTGCTATGGTGACCAGTGAGCTGAGATAAGGCGGGGCTTTACCTAGCAAAGACTTGTAGATGACCTGGAGCCAGTGGGTTTGGTGACGAGTATGAAGCGAGGGCCAGCCAACGAGAGCGTACAGGTTGCAGTGGTGGGTAGTATATGGGGCTTTGGTGACAAAACGGATGGCACTGTGATAGACTGCATCCAATTTGTTGAGTAGAGTGTTGGAGGATATTTTGTAAATGACATCCTCGAAGTCGAGGATCGGTAGAATGGTCAGTTTTACGAGGGTATGTTTGGCAGCATGAGGGAAGGATGCTTTGTTGCGAAATAAGAAGCTGATTCTAGATTTCATTTTGGATTGGAGATGTTTAAAGATATACTTCTCCTTAATGCAACCGCTGTGTCAGATTTCAAAAACGCTTTACAGCGAAAGCACATCATGGAATAATGTGAGTACAGCGCTCAGAGACCAAAACAAGCCATACAGATACCCGCCATGTTGTGGAGTCAACAGAAGTCAGAAATAGCATTATAAATATTCACACACCTTTGATGATCTCCATCGGAATGCACTCCCAGGAATCCCAGCTCCACAATAGATGTTTGTTTTGTTCGATAAAGTCCATAATTTATGTCCAAATACCTCCTTTTTGTTCGCGCGTTTAGTTCAAAAATCCAAATTCACAAGGCGCGAGCACTAGGTCCAGACAAAGTCAAACAGTTCCATTACAGTTCGTAGAAACATGTCAAACAATGTATAGAATCAATCTTTAGTATGTTTTTATCATAAATCTTCAATAATGTTCCAACCCTTAGTCAAACAGCTCTTATTTGCCCCCCTCTTCACAGTAGAAGCCTGAAACAAGGTTCTAAAGACTGTTGACATCTAGTGGAAGCCTTAGGAAGTGCAATCGTACCAAATGTACACTATCTTGGATAGGCAAAGACTTGAAAACCTACAAACCTCAGATTTCCCACTTCCTGGTTGAATTTTTTCTCAGGTTTTTGCCTGCCATATGAGTTCTGTTATACTCACAGACATCATTCAAACAGTTTTAGAAACTTCAGAGTGTTTTCTATCTAAATCTACTAATAATTTGCATATCTTAGCTTCTGGGCCTGAGTAGCAGGCAGTTTACTCTGGGAACGCTTTTCATCCGAATGTGAAAATAGCTCCCCCAGCCATAAGAAGTTAATGTGATTCTGGAAGGAGAGTTTACAGTCTATCCAGACACCTAGGTATTTGTAGTTGTCCACATAGTCTAAGTCAGAACCGTCCAGAGTTGTGATGTTGGACGGGCGGGCAGGTGCGGGCAGCGATCGGTTAAGAGCATGCATTTAGTTTAACTTGCATTTAAGAGCAGTTGGAGGCCACGGAAGGAGAGTTGTATGGCATTGAAGCTCGTCTGGAGGTTAGTTAACACAGTGTCCAAAGAAGGGCCAGAAGTATACAGAATGATGTCGTCTGCGTAGAGGTGAATCAGAGAATCACCAGCAGCTCTGAAACCAGATTGCATAGCGGAGAAGGTACGGTGGGATTCGAAATGGTCGGTAATCTGTTTGTTAACTTGGCTTTTGAAGACCTTAGAAAGGCAGGGTAGTATAGATATAGGTCTGTAGCAGTTTGGGTCTAGAGTTTCTCCCCCTTTGAAGAGGGAGATGACCGCGGCAGCTTTCCAATCTTTGGGAATCTCAGACGATACGAAAGAGAGGTTGAACAGGCTAGTGATAGGGGTTGCAACAATTTTGACAGATAATTTTAGAAAGAGAGGGTCCAGATTGTCTAGCCCGGCTGATTTGTAGGTGTCCAGATTTTGCAGCTCTTTCAGAACATCAGCTATCTGGATTTGGGTGAAGTAGAAATGGGGAGTCTTGGGCGAGTTGCTGTGGGGAGTGGAGGGCTGTTGATCGGGGTAGGGGTAGCCAGGTGGAAAGCATGGCCAGCCGTAGAAAAATGCTAATTGACAGTGTTTCCTAGCCTCAGTGCAGTGGGCAGCTGGGAGGAGGTGCTCTTATTCTCCATGAACTTTACAGTGTCTTAGAACTTTTTTGAGTTTGTGCTACAGGATGCAAATTTCTGCTTGAAAAAGCTAGCCTTTGCTTTCCTAACTGCCTGTGTATATTGGTTCCTAACTTCCCTGAAAAGTTGCATATCACGGGGGCTATTCGATGCTAATGCTGAACGCCAATGGATGTTTTTGTGCTGGTCAAGGGCAGTCAGGTCTGGAGAGAACCAAGGGCTATATCTGTTCCTGGTTCTATTTTTTTTGAACGGGGCATGCTTATTTAAGATGGTGAGGAAAGCACTTTTAAAGAATACCCAGGCATCCTCTACTGACGGGATGGGGTCAATATCCTTCCAGGACACCGGGCCAGGTCGATTAGAAAGGCCTGCTCGCTGAAGTGTTTTAGGGAGCGTTTGACAGTGATGAGGGGTGGTCGTTTGACCGTGGACCCATTACAGATGCAGGCAATGAGGCAGTGATTGCTGAGATCTTGGTTGAAAACAGCAGAGGTGTATTTGGAGGGCAAGTTGGTTAGGATGATATCTACGAGGGTGCCCGTGTTTGGGGTTGTACCTGGTGGGTTCATTGATAATTTGTGTGAGATTGAGGGCATCAAGCTTAGATTGTAGGATGGCCGGGGTGTTAAGCTTGTCCCGGTTTAGATCACCTAGCATCACGAGCTCTGAAGATAGATGGGGGGGAAATCAATTCACATATGGTGTCCAGGGCACAGCTGGGGGCAGAGGGTGGTCTATAGCAAGCGGCAACGGTGAGAGACTTGTTTCTGGAAAGGTGGATTTTTAAAAGTAGAAGCTAGTAGAATGTCAGGTCTAGGGTTGCAAAGGCTCGGAAACTTTCCAGTAAATTTCCGTAATTTTCCCGGGAAATTTTCCATTGGAAGTTAAGAATTTTGCTTAAATTCATCAAAAAAGTTAGCGATTAAAAGGGCCCAGGATTACACAGGGTCATGGCTGGCACGAAAGACCGGGAGGCCACTCCCCCAAGTTTTTTTGGGGGGGGGGGGGGGGGGGGGGCACACGGGGAGTGTGGCTGAGTCAGGTTGGAGACCTGAGCCAACTCCCCGTGCTTACCGTGGCGAGCGTCGTACTGGTCAGGCACCGTGTTATGCGGTGGAGCGCGCGGTGTCTCCAGTGCGCGTGCATAGCCCGGCGCGCTACATTCCAGCTCCCCAAACAACTACCTCTTTACCTACTGTATTCATTTATTTATTTTTGCTCCTTTGCACCCCATTATTTCTATCTCTACTTTGCACTTTCTTCCACTGCAAACCAACCATTCCAGTGTTTTTTTTACTTGCTATATTGTATTTACTTCGCCACCATGGCCTTTTTATATTTTTATTTATTTTTATATATATTTTGTTTGCCTTCACCTCCCTTATCTCACCTCACTTGCTCACATTGTATATAGACTTATTTTTCACTGTATTATTGACTGTATGTTTGTTCTACTCCATGTGTAACCATGTGTTGTTGTATGTGTCGAACTGCTTTGCTTTATCTTGGCCAGGTCGCAATTGTAAATGAGAACGTGTTCTCAATTTGCCTACCTGGTTAAATAAAGGTGAAATAAATAAAATAGATGGTATAAAATACAGTACATACATGTGATATGAGTAATGTAAGATATGTAAACATTATTAAGTGCCATTATTTAGAGTGAATTGTATAAAGTGACTAGTGATCCATTTATTAAGATGGCCAGTGATTGGGTCTCAATGTAGGCAGCAGCCTCTCTGAGTTGGTGATAGCTATTTAGCAGTCTGATGGCCTTGAAGTAGAAGCTGTTTTTCCGTCTCTCGGTCCCAGCTTTGATGCACCTGTACTGCCCTCGCCTTCTGGATGGTTGCAGTGTGAACAGGCAGTGGCTCGGGTGGTTCTTGTCCTTGATGATCTTTTTGACCTTCCTGTGACATCGGGTGCTGTAGGTGTCATGGAGGGCAGGTTGTTTGCCACTGGTGAAGTGTTGTGCAGACCGCACCACCGTCTGGAGAGCCTTGCGGTTGAGGGCGGTGCAGTTGCCATACCAGGCTGGGATACAGCCCGACAGGATGCTCTCTATTGTGCATCTGTAAAAGTTTGTCAGGGTTTTGGGTGACAAGCCAAATTTCTTCAGCCTCAGCGCTGTTACGCCGTCTTCACCACACTGTCTGTGTGAGTGGACCATTTCAGTTTGTCTGTGATGTGTACACCAAGGAACTTAAAACTTTCCACCTTCTCCACTGCTGTCCCTTCGATGTGGATAGGGGGGTGCGCCCTCTGCTGTTTCCTGAAGTCCACGATCATCTCCTTTGTTTTGTTGACGTTGAGTGAGAGGTTGTTTTCCTGACACCACACTCTGAGGGCCCTCACCTCGTCGTTGTTGGTAATCAAGCCCACTACTGTTGTGTCGTCTGCAAACTTGATGATTGAGTTGGAGGCGTGCATGGCAACGCAGCCGTGGGTGAACAGGAAGTACAGGAGGGGGCTGAGCACGCACCCTTGTGGGGCCCCTGTGTTGAGGGTCAGCGAAGTGGTGATGTTGTTTCCTACCGTCAGAAAGTCCAGGACCCAATTGCACAGGGCGGGGTTGAGACCCAGGGCCTCCAGCTTGATGATGACCTTGGAGGGTACTACGGTGTTGAATGCTGAGCTGTAGTCAATGAACAGCATTCTTACATAGGTATTCCTTTTGTCCAGATGGGATAGTGCAGTGTGATGGCGATTGGGTTGTCTGTGGACCTGTTGGGTCGGTATGCAAACTGAAGTGGGTCTAGTGTGGCCGGTAAAGTGGAGGTGATATGATCCTTGACTAGTCTCTCGAAGCGCTTCATGATGACAGAAGTGAGTACTACGGGGCAGTAGTCATTTAGTTCAGTTATCTATGCCTTCTTGGGTACAGGAACAATGGTAGCTGTCTTGAAGCATGTGAGGACAACAGACTGGGATAGGGAGCGATTGAATATGTCCGTAAACACACCACAGGTGTGTGTCAAGTCTGAACTCAGCAGAAGTGTCAATGGTGAAACCACTTGCTCATTCTCCCGGAGCAGACAGCTGATCTACTGATGGTGAACCAGCTGTTTTAGTACATGCTCCGCAGCTGGCCTGGGGAGTGGGGATTTGGACTGTCTGCCATCCTGCCTGAGATGATGCTGTGAAGTTAGAGTCCGGCTCATTAGTTAGCACAGTAGTAAAGCAAAGCTCTCAACGAGAATGACGCAGAGAGAGCCTACGTGTTATTCCCCCAGCACTCTCCTAGTCAACAATCAGCTGAGATGTGTTGGTAGAAGACCAGTACAGAGTTTCTCTTCTGAGGTTTGGTGTCCCAAACCTCCATTTCCAGCTCAGGGAGCCACACGTCCTGACTCTTTTGACGATAACTTGGGACAGCTTTGCTCTAAGATAATGCTAATTGGATGTTCGAGCAATGAACTGGTAGGGCACCTTAAATGATTAAAGAAGATCTTAGAAATCAATAGCCTTCTTCTACATCTTCATTGTAAGTAAATGAAGAGAAAATCCCTGTGGGTTATGGAGCGCTAAAGGCTATAGCCTTATGAATGAGTGAACTGTTATAGTATCAATTCAAGGCTTTGGTGTTTTTGTAACGAGTGCGTTGAGAGTCGGGAAGCAAGTTCAAGGAGTGAGTGTTTTAATAAATAAAATAAACAATGAACACGAAACACAAACAACTCCTCACCGACATGAAAACAGAGTCAATAACCAAGGGGAGTGACAGATATAGGGAAGATAATCAAGGAGGTGATGGAGTCCAGGTGAGTGTCATGAGGCGCAGGTGCGTGAGACGATGGTGACAGGTGCGTGAGACGATGGTGACAGGTGCGTGAGACGATGGTGACAGGTGTGCGAGACGATGGTGACAGGTGTGCGAGATAATCAGCAGCCTGATGACCGGCTTCTAGAATAGTTTTATTGATGACAGGGAAAATAATAAAACCTAGCATAAATTTGATAAGGTGCTGAAAGAGAACCTTGTCTTTGACACTTTTTAATGAGGATAAAATGTGCTACTTGGTACCTTACAATGCAGTGAATGTATGTATTTTTCTACTTCTGGTGTTTGTCATCCGCTTTCTTTCTTTGTGTCAATGGCATGTTGATTGGTCCTAAAGAGATTTTGAAGCTCTTTTAAAAGAGGAATATATGAAGTGATTTAATCCTCATTTTATTTCAGTGCAAATTCTGTATGGGTCAGGTGAGGTCACCAGCACACATATGTCTTTGACACATCCAAGCGTGTGGAGTGTTTATGCATGTGTGTGTGAAGAACACTGATTCAATGAGAAAATCTCAATGCGCAGTGCCTTTTGGAATGTTGAACTAAATGGCAGAGTAACCAATTGAAGAACTAGACCAATCTGCAACTCTGGACTATCTGGGGCATTGCATAAACAGTAGTCAAATCGGCATTTGGCCTCTGCTTTAGCTATAGAACACTTAGTAGGTCAAGTTATCCCAATTGTTACTGTCTACCTTATGCAAATTCATGGCTGTGCGCACGTGTGAGCTGTACTGTGGCGTCAGATGACAGCCACTGTTAATGATCTGATAAAGGTTGAACTGGAGGGTTTTCGGAGAGCTGAAATTTTAGGAGGATATAAATTGGACCCAGAGATCTCCCAGACACGAGGCGTATGTGGCAGGGACTACAAAGTGAAAACCAGCCACTTCACGGACACTGACGTCTTGCTTCCGGACAAGCTAAACACCTTCTTCGCACGCTTTGAGGATAACACAGTGCCACCGGCGCAGCCCGCTACCAAGGACTGTGGGCTCTTCTTCTCCCTGGCCAATGTGAGTAAGACATTAAAGTGTGTTAACCCTCGCAAGGCTGCCGGCCCAGACGGCATCCCTTGCCGCGTCCTCAGAGCATGCGCAGACCAGCAGGCTGGAGTGTTTACTGACATATTCAATATCTCCCTATCCCAGTCTGCTGTCCCCACTTGCTTCAATATGTCCACCATTGTTCCTGTACCCAAGAAAGCAAAAGTAACTGAACTAACCTATCCCATCTGGACAAGAGGAATACCTATGTAATAATGCTGTTCATTGAGTATAGCTTAGCATTCAACACCATAGTACCCTCCAAGCTCATCATTAAGCTTGAGGCCCTGGGTCTGAACACCGCCCTGTGCAACTGGGTCCTGGACCTCCTGACGGGCTGCCCCCAGGTGGTGAAGGTAGGAAACAAAACCTCCACTTCACTGATCCTCAACACAGGGGCTACACAAGGGTACGTGCTCAGCCCCCTCCTGTAATGCCAGTTCACCCACCTGCGTGGCCACGTACACCTCCAACTCAATCATCAAGTTTGCAGACGACACAACAGTAGTAGGCCTGATTACCAACAACAACGAGACAGCCTACAGGGAGGAGGTGAGGGCCCTGGGAGAGTGGTGCCAGGGAAATAATCTCTTAGTCAACGTCAACAAAACAAAGGAGCTGATTGTGGACTTCAGGAAATAGCAGAGGGAGTACGCCCCTATCCACATCGACGGGACCGCAGTGGAGAAGGTGGAAAACTTCAAGTTCCCCGGTGTACACATCACTGACAATCTGAAATGGTCCACCCACACAGACAGTGTGGTGAAGAAGGTGCAATAGCTGTGCAGCGACGTTACCCATCCAACCTGACAGAGCTTGAGAGGATCTGCAGAGAAGAATGGGAGAAACTCCCCAAATACAGGTGTACCAAGCTTGTAGTGTCATACCCAAGAATACTCGAGGCTGTACTCGCTGCCAAAAGGTGCTTCAACAAAGTACTGAGTAAAGGGTCTGAATACTTATGTAAATGTTTTATCAGTTTATTTTAAATACATTTGCAAAAATGTCTAAAACCTGTTTTGCCTTGTCATTATGGGGTATTGTGTGTAGATTTTTTTTTATTTAACTAGGCAAGTCAGTTAAGAACAATTTCATATTTACAATGACGGCCTACACGGGCCAAACCTGGACGATGCTGGGCCAATTGTGCACCGCCCTATGGGACTCCCAATCACGGCCAGTTGTGATACAGCCTGGATTCGAACCAGGGTGTCTGTAGGAGGCTGAAGAAATTTGGCTTGGCCCCTAAAACCCTCTCAAACCTTTACAGATGCACAATTGAGAGCATCCTGTCGGGCTGTATCACCACCTGGTACCGCAACTGCACCGCCCGCAACCGCAGGGCTCTCCAGAGTGTGGTGCGGTCTGCCAAATGCATCACTGGGGGCAAACTACCTGCCCTCCAGGACACCTACAGCACCCAATGTCACAGGAAGGCCAAAAAGGTCATCAAGGACATCAACAACCCGAGCCACAGCCTGTTCACCCTGCTATCATCCAGAAGGCGAGGTCAGGTGCATCAACAGGTGCATCAACGCTGGGACAAGAGACTGGAAAACAGATTTTATCTCAAGGCCATCAGACTGTTAAATAGCCATCATTTGCCGGCTTCCACCCAGTTACGCAACCCTGCACCTTAGAGGCTGCTGCCCTATGTACAAAGACTTGGAATCACTGGCCACTTTAATAATGGAACACTAGTCACTTTAATCATGTTTAAATAATGTTTACATACTACTTTACTCATCTCATATTTATATACTGTATTCTATTCTACTGTATTTTATTCAATGCCTCTCCGACATTGCTCAATCTAAAATGTATATATTTCTTAATTCCATTCTTTTACTTTTAGATTTGTGTGTATTGTTGTGAATTGTTAGATACTACTGCACTGTTGGAGCTAGAAACACAAGCATTTTGCTACACCCGCAGTAACATCTGCTAAATATGTGTATGTGACCCCCCAAAAAATATTTGATTTGATTTGAGTCTCCTCTTTTGTCTTTCTGCAATTTCGGAGGAAGAAATCCATATAAATGATTGATAAAGTGACTTCACTGTAATTTGAATAATGCATTGATCCTATTTCTGCCTGGCGTTTTGTATGGTAATGTGCTGTGGGAGGCTGAGGTACTCGGTCTGCTCTGTAAATGGCTGATTTAAATACAGAGACCCAACCCACTCTGGTGAGGTGTGTGTGTGTGGTGTGTGTTTGCAAGCTACAGAATGAAAAATGGGGGATGGCGAGTGTGGTGGCGTGTAGGCTAGCCTTTCCCCGTCACCTCTCATTAGTGACACATAGCCCAGCTATCCTTGCCACTCCCCTCCCCAAACCCACCACAGGCCCATCCCAGTCCCAGTCCCAACACCCTGCTCCAGCCCAGCTGTCTCCCTCCCCCACACCCCCAGACATCCTTCCTCTCCCCATTCAACATCAGCGAGAAAGAGAGCGTCTGGGGTTAGACTTAGTAAGCTGAGGAGACACTGTGTCCAGGTCTCAAGGAAATTGTTGTTTTACAAACATTAAGATGTGCTTCCAGGATCCTAGTTGAATATGTGGGAATTATGGTTCTTGAAGTTGATTGTTGTTTGGGCTCTAGCTGTGTATGGGGGGGGGGGGGTGTATTGTTTAGCTGGCGTTAAGGGATGTATTGTTTACTCTGCATCTATCCTGCCCCTCAGAGGACTCTTGTCTGCAAACAAGACGGCACATCTCAGGGGTTTTCTCTTCATCCTGGATATTCAAATTCTCTACACAAATCCCTCTTAAGCCTGGCACAGTTTTATTAGGTTTTAGTGTATTGCAGTGTGGATATTTGGTTTACCATTGTGTGTATTGATTAAGAGCGTGTGGTTTTCCTGGGAGCCCCTGGGAGGCTGGTTAAAGTGCTGCTCAATGGGAGCAGACACAGTGATGTATTAGAGTGCTGGAGGAAAAACTGCCTTCTGAGATAAAGCAGATCTCCCATCACATTGGAATTCCCCGCCAGCCTCCCAGAGGGTCAGGAGCTGCTAGACTGTGTGTGTGTCTTTGTTGGTTTTGGGGAGATGGGGTTGTTGATGGTTATATAATCTTTAGTTTTGTATCAAACATTGTTTTGCTATAGGCAATGTAAATTATGTGATGTATTAGGGCAAGTCCATGGTAACGGAATTACGCTTTGACTCAGTTTATTCACTTTAAAATGTATGCCAAACAAAGACCATTTGATTTCAAAGTTTAACAAACCATACAACTCTTAACAATTTCCACAGAAACATGTACAAAAACTAATTTAGTAGAAGAACTGTGCAGATGCAAACTTTGGTAATGTAATTACAGTAACTTTGGAAACGTAATTACAAAAACTCTTAAATATCTGCTCCGAATTAAGATTCAAAGATGTCTGCAGAAATAACTGCATGTTAGCTATTTTTACTTTATTTTTCTTATTATATATCTTTTTTTGTGCTTTTTACCCTTTTTTTCTCCCCAATTTCATGATATCCAATTGGTAGTTACAGTCTTGTCCCATCGCTGCAACTCCCGTACGGACTCGGTAGAGACCAAGGTCGAGAGCCTTGTGTCTTCTGAAACACGACCCTGCTAAGCCTGCACTGCTTCTTGACACACTGCTCGCTTAACCCCGAAGCCAGCCGCACCAATGTGTCGGAGGAAACACTGTACAACTGCCGACTGTGTCAGGGTGCATGGGCCCGGCCCGCCACAGGAGTCGCTAGAGCGCGATGGGACAAGGACATTCAGGCCGGCCAAACCCTCCCCTAACCGGACAACGCTGGGCCAATTGTGCGCTGCCTCATGGGTCTCCTAGTCGCTGCATAATTATTCTCCTGATGTTTCACAAGTTTGGACATCACAGTGCAGTAGAGTACAGCATAGATTACTGAACTATACTCTACTTTTCTTCACTGTATTGTATTGGACTGTACTCTACTGTGCTCTACACACTGTACAGTACTGTGCTATCCAAACTTGTGAATCATACACTACCGGTCAAAGTTTAAGAACACCGTTCTCATTCAAGGGTTTTTCTTTATTTTGACTATTTTCTACATTGTAGAAACACATATGGAATCATGTAGTAAACAAAACAGTGTTCAAATATATTTTACATTTGAGATTCTTCAAATAGCCACTCTTTGCCTTGATGACAGCTTTGCACACTCTTGGCATTTTCTCAACCAGCTTCACCTGGAATTATTTTCCAACGGTCTTGAAGGAGTACCCACATATGCTGAGCACTTGTTGACTGCTTTCAGTCACTCTGTGGTCCGTCTCATCCCAAACCATCTCAATTTGGTTGAGGTCGGGGGATTGTGGAGGCAAGGTCATCTGATGCAACACTCCATCATCACTCAGCCTGGAGGTGTGTTGGGTAATTGTCCTGTTGAAATACAAATGATAGTCCCTCTAAGCCCAAACCAGATGGGATGGTGTATCACTGCAAAATGCTGTGGTAGCCATGCTGGTCAAGTGTGCCTTGAATAAATCACTGACAGTGTCACCAGCAAAGCACCCCCACACCATAACACCTCCTCCATGCTTTACAGTGGGAAATACACATGCGGAGATCATCCATTCACCCACACTGCGTCTCACAAAGATACTGCGGTTGGAACCAAAAATCTCCAATTTCGACTCCAGACCAAAGCACAGATTTCCACCGGTCTAATGTCCATTGCTCGTGTTTCTTGGCCCAAGCAAGTCTCTTCTTATTATTGGTGTCCTTTAGTAGTGGTTTCTTTGCAGTAATTCGACCATGAAGGCCTGATACACGTAGTCTCCTATGTAAAGTTGATGTTGAGATTAGTCTTTTACTTGAACTCTGTTAAGCATTTATTCGGGCTGCAATTTCTGAGGCTGGTAACTGTAATGAACTTATCCTCTGCAGCAAAGGTAACTCTGGGTCTTCCATTCCTATGGCAGTCCTCATGAGAGCCAGTTTCATCATAGTGCTTGGTGGTTTTTGTGACTGCACTTGAAGAAACTTTCAAAGTTCTTGAAATGTTCTGAATTGACTGACCTTCATGTCTTAAATTCTTATGGTTGGGGGCAGTATTGAGTAGCTTGGATGAATAAGGTGCCCAGAGTAAACTGCCTGCTACTCAGGCACAGAAGCAAAGATATGCATATTATTGGTAGATTTGGATAGAAAACAGTCTGGAGTTTCTAAAACTGTTTGAATGATGTCTGTGAGTATAACAGAACTCATATGGCAGGCAAAAACCTGAGAAAAAATCCAACCAGGAAGTGGGAAATCTGAGGTTTGTAGGTTTGCCTATCCAATATACAGTGTCTATGGGGTGAAATTGCACTTCCTAAGGCTTCCACTAGATGTCAACAGTCTTTAGAACCTTGTTTCAGGCTTCTACTGTGAAGGATGAGGGAATGAGAGCTGTTTCAACCAGGTGTCTGGCAGAGTGCCATGAGCTCACTCAGGCGCGTCCCCGTGAGAGGTAGCTGCGTTCCTTTTCGTTTCTAAAGACAACGGAATTCTCTGGTTGAAACATTATTGAAGATTTATGTTAAAAACATCCTAAAGATTGTTTCTATACATCATTTGACATGTTTCTACGAACTGTAACGGAATTTCTTGACTTTTCGTCTGGCCTGCGCGTCATGAATTTGGATTTTTGAACTAAACGCGCGAACAAAAAGGAGGTATTTGGACATAAATTATGGACTTTATCGAACAAAACTAACATTAATTGTGGAACTGGGATTCCTGGGAGTGAATTCTGATGAAGATCATCAAAGGTAAGTGAATATTTATAATGCTATTTCTGATTTCTGTTGACTCCACAACATGGCGGGTACCTGTATGGCTTGTTTTTGTGTCTGAGCGCCGTACTCAGATTATTGCATGGTGTACTTTTTCCGTAAAGATTAAAAAAAAAAAAATCTGACACAGCGGTTGCATTAACTTCTCTGGGATATGTGGGACGCTAACGTCCCACTTGGCCAAAAGCCAGTAAAAATGCAGATCGCCAAATTCAAATAAATTACTATAAAAATCTAACTTTCATGAAATCACACATGAAAGACACCAAATTAAAGCTACACCTGTTGTGAATCCAGCCAACATGTCTGATTTCAAAAAGGATTTACGGGAAAAGCACACCAAACGATTATGTTAGGTCAGTACATAGCCAAAGAAAAACACAGCCATTTTTCCAGCCAAAGAGAGGAGTAACAAAAAGCAGAAATAGAGATAAAATTAATCACTAACCTTTGATGAAGTCCTATGAGTGTCATCTGATGAAGATCATGTTACACAATACATGTATGTTTTGTTCGGTAAAGTTCATATTTCTATCCAAAAATCAGAGTTTAGGCGGGACGCTACTGTCTCACTTGGCCAAAAGCCAGAGAAAATGCAGAGCGCCATATTCAAATAAATTACTATAAAAATTAAACTTTCATTAAATCACACATGAAAGATACCAAATTAAAGCTACACTGGTTGTGATCCAGCCAACATGTCAGAATTCAAATAGGCTTTTCGGCGAAAGCAAACAATGCTATTATCTGAGGATAGCACCATAGTAAACAGAGAGAGAAGCATATTTCAACCCTGCAGGTGCGACACAAAACGCAGAAATAAAAATATAATTCATGCCTTTCCTTTGACGAGTTTCTGTTGTTGGCACTCCAATATGTCCCATAAACATCACAAATGGTCCTTTTTGTTCGATTTAATTCCGTCGATATATATCCAAAATGTCCATTTATTTGGCACGTTTGATCCAGAAAAACACCGGTTCCAAATTGTGAAACGTGACTACAAAATATCTCACAAGTTACCTGTAAACTTTGCCAAAACATTTCAAACTACTTTTATAAAACAACTTTAGGTATTCTTTTACGTAAATAATCAATAAAATTGATTATATACAGGATTAAAACAGGATTAATACAGGATTAAAACAAACTGTAGCTAGCTTTCTGGTCATGCGCCTCTAACAAACAGGACACAACAAGTGACCCTGATTCAAAATGGCCGTACTTCTTCATTACACAAAGGAAAAACCATCAACCAATTTCTAAAGACTGTTGACATCCTGTGGAAGCGGTAGGAACTGCAAGAAGGTCAATTAGAAATCTGTATTCCCAATGAAAATCCATTGAAAAGAGAGTGACCTCAAAAAAAAAAAATCTGGATGGTTTGTCCTCGGGGTTTCGCCTGCTAAATAAGTTCTGTTATACTCACAGACATGATTCAAACAGTTTTAGAAACTTCAGTGTGTTTTCTACCAATATGCATATCTTATCTTCTGGGGATGAGTAGCTGGCAGTTGAATTTGGGTATGCTTTTCATCCAAATGTGAAAATGCTGCCCCCTATCCTAGAGAAGTTAAGGAGAAGTTTATCTAAAGTTCCATGTAAAACACGTGTATCTTTTATCAATGTTTTTTATGAGTATTTCTGTAAATTGATGTGGCTCTCTGCAAAATCACCGGATGTTTTGGAGGCAAAACATTACTGAACATAACGCGTAAATGTAAACTACGATTTTTGGATATAAATATGAACTTTATCGAACAAAACATACATGTATTGTGTAACATGAAGTCCTATGAGTGTCATCTGATGAAGATCATCAAAGGTTAGTGATACATTTTATCTCTATTTCTGCTTTTTGTGAACCCTCTCCTTGGCTGGAAAAATGTCTGTGTTTATCTGTGACTAAGTACTGCCCTAACATAATCAGATGGTGTGTTTTCGTCGTAAAGCCTTTTTGAAATCGGACACTGTGGTGGGATTAACAACAAGTTTATCTTTAAAATGGTGTAAAATACTTGTATGTTTGAGGAATTTTAATTATGAGATTTCTGTTGTTTGAATTTGGCGCCCTGCACTTTCACTGGCTGTTGTCAAGTCGATCCCGTTAACGGGATCTCAGCCGATCTCAGCCGTAAGAAGTTAAAGTAATGATGGACTGCTTCGCTTTGCTTATTTGTGCTGTTCTTGACAAAATATGGACTTGGTCTTCTACCAAATAGGGCTATCTTCTGTATATCCGCCTACCTTGTCACAACACAACTGATTGGTTTAAACACATTAAGAAGAAAGAAATTCCACAAATTAAATTTTTAACAAGGCACACCTGTTAATTGAACTGCATTCCAGGTGACTTCCTCATGAAGCTGGTTGAGAGAATGCCATGAGTGTGCAAAGCTGTCATCAAGGCAAAGGGTGGCTACTTTGAATCATTTGTTTAACCTGTCTAGCCCAGGCGTTCCGCTAGCGGAACTCCTCCCACATTCCACTGAAAAGGCAGAGCGCGAAATTCAAAAAATGTTTTTTAGAAATATTTAACTTTCACACATTAACAAGTCCAATACAGCAAATGAAAGATACACATCTTGTGAATCCAGTCAACATGTCCGATTTTTTAAATGTTTTACAGCGAAAAGAGCACGTATATTTATGTTAGCTCACCACCAAATACAAAGAAGGACAGACATTTTTCACAGCACAGGTAGCATGCACAAAGCCAACCTAACTAACCAAGAACCAACCAAACTAACCAAGAAACAACTTCATCAGATGAAAGTCTTATAACATGTTACACAATAAATCTATGTTTTGTTCGAAAAATGTGCATATTTGAGGTATAAATCAGTTTTACATTGCAGCTACCATCACAGCTACCGTCAAAAATAGCACCGAAGCAGCCAGAGTAATTATAGAGACCAACGTGGAATACCTAAATACTCATCATAAAACATTTCTGAAAAATGCATCGTGTACAGCAAATGAAAGACAAGCATCTTGTGAATCCAGCCAATATTTCAGATTTTTTAATTGTTTTACAGCGAAAACACAATATAGCATTATATTAGCTTACTACAATAGCCTACACACAACCGCATTCATTCATCAAGGCACGTTAGCGATAGCAATAGGCACGTTAGCGTTAGCGAATAAACCAGCAAAAGATATCAATTTTCACTAACCTTCATAAACCTTCCTCAGATGACAGTCCTATAACATCAGGTTATACATACACTTATGTTTTGTTCGAAAATGTGCATATTTAGAGCTGAAATCAGTGGTTATCCATTATGCTAACGTAGCTTCCTTTTCCCAGAATGTGCGGATATTTCTATTAGACTCTCACCTATTCTGACCAAATAGCTATTCATAAACATTACAAAAAAATACATGTTGTATAGGAAATGATAGATCCATTAGTTCTTAATGCAATCGCAGTGTTAGAATTCTAAAAATATCTTCATTACGACATAAGGCTTATGTTATAGCGAGAGAGTGGCGCAAAACTACTAGTATACAGTTCGACAGATATATGAAATAGCATCATAAAATGTTTCTTACTTTTGGTGATCTTCCATCAGAATGTTGGACAAGGGGTCCTTTGTCCAGAACAGTCGTTGTTTGGATTCAGAACGTCCATTTTCCCTCTTGAATTAGCAAGCACACTGGCTAAGTGGCGCGAAGCTCTCCTTTCTGAAAAAAGGCACACAACGCAACACGCCTAACGTCCCGAATAAATTTCAAAAATCGAATAAAACTATATTGAAAAAACATACTTTACGATGATATTGTGACATGTATCAAATAAAATCAAAGCCGGAGATAGTAGTCGCCTATAACGACGGCATTTCAAAAGGCAATTCCAGGTCCATCTGCGCGCTCTCCAGAAAACAGGAAATTGATAACTCGTCGTGCCAAGAGGATATATTCCACCTCAGACCAAGATAAACACTTCATTTTTTCTCTCACATCCTCTTGACATCTAGGGGAAGGTGTATGACGTGCATGTATACTCATACGTGTCATGCCCATTTATAGGCAGGCCCTTGAACAGAGCATAATTTTCAGACTTTCCACTTCCTGGTCAGAAAGTGTGCTGCCAAATGAGTTCTGTTTTACTCACAGACAAAATTCAAACGGTTTTAGAAACTAGAGAGTGTTTTCTATCCAATAGTAATAATAATATGCATATTGTACTAGCAAGAATTGAGAACGAGGCCGTTTAAATTGGGCACGTTTTTCCCCCAAAGTGAAAACAGCGCACTCGGCCCTCATCAGGTTAACACTTTTTTGGTTACTACATGATTCCATATGTGTTATTTCATAGTTTTGATGTCTTCACTATTATTCTACAATGTAGAAAATAGTACAAAAAAAGAAAAACCCTTCAATGAGTAGGTGTTCTAAAACTTTTGACCGGTAATGTACGTCTATGATAGGTTCGGATTTGTTCCGGTCCGTTTGTGGAGATTAACATAACGGCCAAGGTCGACTGACCAAATTTCAACTACTTTTCAACGTCCATGGACGCCCGGTGTCGGCCGGTACTCAGTGGGTGTAGATGCTGGTTACAGTAAATGGAAAGAGAGGTGGCACCTGGGTAGTTGTCAGTAAGAGCTGGGAGAGGTGACATTAATTTAAGATTGAGAGCGAGAGGCAGAGAGAGGGAGGGGGGAGGAGAGGGGGAAAGGGAGAGGGAGGGTTTTTCCACCAGACAACAGAAAGACAAATATAACCGTTATTAGCTGAAAATAACAGTATGCAAGTGGAAGGGAGGACAGTAGCAGGTGACCCAACTGTGGTTTATCACTATTATAATTTCCCATTGTAGCTATTTCAGTTGCAGTAATTCTGTTACAGAATTTTTGGTTCACAAGTTTTAACCACCTAATAATTGATAAACGAAATTCAAATCAGTAAAATCACTATAAATAATTGGTACATTTACCATTACTTAAACTTTCATTATCCTCTAGGGTGGGCATTCTAGTTTCTTTATTTCTATGTTTTCTATTTCTTTGTGTTTGGCCGGGTGTGGTTCTCAATCAGAGGCAGCTGTCTATCGTTATCTAAGATTGGGAATCATACGCCTATGTATGATTGTTTAGCCTGTTTTCCCACCTGTGTTTGTGGGTAGTTGTTTTCTGTATAGTTTAGTTACCTTACAGAACTGTTTGTTTTTCTCTTTGTTATTTTTGTTCAAGTGTTCTGATTAAATAAAATATCATGAACACGTACCACGCTGCGCTTTGGTCCAGTCATTTCCAGGAAGAGGATCGTGACACCGCCCTCCTCTTGCAGAAGGTTAACAACTTCTCCAAAACGAAATATAAGTGTTTATATTAGTTGGCAGGAGTGTTTACGTCAACATAAACCCAAGCTTTTACTTATGTCGAATTTTTAAGATGGAAAATTATTGAAAAATGTATCCATGCATTCCCCCCCCCCCCTCTTAAAGGTAGGATTAGGCGGCCGCCTTTGGCGGCATATTGACGAGGGCGGCATTTTCTGAGCTAAACTGTCCAAGACGCACCTCCAACAACAACAACAACACCTCACAATTCTGCCCCAAAACAATGACATTTTCTCTCAACCAGTGGCATATGGTTTTTTAGGTGAGCGCTGATGCCGCCCTGTGATAATCAGTTCCCACTTTATCGAAGGCAGGGGAGCAAAATATTTTGCTTGTTCATTCCCAGCACGCCTCTCCAGGTGCTGTTGGAGAGATTTATCACCAACGTTCCGTCAAAAAAATTATCTAACATAATGCATGTAGCGGGTATAGGATATGGTAAAAAGAGTATGTGGCCTTTTCTGTAGCCTACAATCTGGAGATAAAATGTTTGACAATGTAGTGAGATGGATGCTTTTTACATCATGCGGGTTTCTCCGATCAAATAGCCTAACCTAAATGGTGCTTAATCAAATAAAAAATGCACTGTCATGTTAACAAACAATATATCCTAAAAACAGGACAGGTCAAAGTAAAATGGACAGTATGGAAGGGACAATCACAACTTTTGTCCAGCCGTTAACACCCCATTGTCATGATCAGCTGTTCATAGCGAAAAAGTAAATACTTCTGCACAGTTAAATAAAGGTTCAATAAAAAATATATTTTAAAAAATCCCGCTGTGTAAACACATTGTGAATAGGCTCACGATAACTCCTGATAAAGTTGGGTAGCTGATATTCAGAGCTTAAATGGCCAAATTGATTAGTCATGGGAATCAGGGTTAATAAAGCCAATGCAGTGACCTGTTTTACAAACGGTGGGCTTACCACATGGATGGGCATTCATGAAATTCCATTGGGGCCAACATGGTAGGCTATACCCCAGTAAGCACGAGCCGACGTCTTTTTCTGTTCCTGTCTGGACCGGACATCTTTTTTTGGTGTTTTACAAACAGTAGGCTTACCACATAGTTGGGAATTTGTTGGGGTTCGTTCCTCCTTGTGCCTTGTCAATCATTGGCTCATTGGTGAAATTAGCATTATGAAAATATCTTTAATTAAATCATTCAAAACCCTTATTAATGCAATTGCAGACAGAAGTTGACAATCAGGAACATAGCACGCATGTTTCCGAGTAAGTTCTGAATCAAAGAAAAGGTTCCATGTTATTTTATCAAACCCGAAGTGATGTCACTGCCTACGTCATTATCTTTAACTCATGAGACCAAAACCATGCCTACACAGCTATATGAACAAGGCTTTTAGTGTGTTATCTAAAAGCTTAGCAGTAAATGTCCAAGTTGATTTATAGTGGAATGTCTGACTAGTCTTATCTCCTACACTCCCCTGCAGAGTTCTGTCTCAGTCACACATTTCTCAGAGGGGTCTCTTTATAAGAGGCAGAGAGAGAGAGAAATAGAAAACAACTGTGGAACAATATATAAACCTCATAATGTATATATATTGTTAATCTGTAGTCTAGGACCCTATAAATGTAACCCCTCCCCCTCTATTAATACAACATAAGCATAATCAATTATTCTAATACATCAATAATTTGGTACATCCCCAATTATGACCCCTAGGTGAACTCCTGACACATTCATAAATTACTTATTTTGAACTTTAATTCAGAAGCAAAAATTAGCTTGATATCAACATCCATCGTCTGGAAAATACATAATCTTCAATGTCCGGAAAAGATGCCTCTTCAACATCCTTGAAAATATCTATTTTAAACATACGGGAAATATATTTTCACCTTTCATTCAGAACCTTAATTTAATCGTAACTCAAAGTCTGGAAAATGTATTTTAGACGTCTTTTCAATGTAATTTTGCTTAATGGGGGACTATTGTAGTTTTGTGAGGGGGCTGCATCTTTTGGTCTTACCTAGGGCGGCAGAACGGCAAGGACCGGCCATGCTTCACATATTGGTGCTAATTGGTCCTTTTCGATGGAAATCCCCACTTCCCCATTTATCGGTTGAAAACTGACAGTAGCAGACCACTGTGACTTGTACTTGCCAACAGACATAAAGACTTGCAGATGGTTTACTTCATATTTCAGATCTCAAACTGCTGTCAACCACAGTTCAAAGTAGGGTTAGGTCCAGGGTTGGTCAATGGAGGAGCTACAGTGCCTAGTGAAAGTCGACACACCTCTTGCACAGTTGTCATTTTGCTGCCTTAAAATTACATCTAAAAAGGGATTACATTTGATTTATTTTCCTCCATACCTACACAACCTGCTCCACATTTTCAAAGTGAAAGAAAAAGTATAGAAATGCTTGAAATGAATAGTAATGTCTTCACACCCCAGAGTTAATACTTGGTGGAAGCACCTTTGTCAGCACTTACAGCTGTAAATAATTTTGAATAAGATTCTACCAACTTTGCACAACTCTTAGGGCAACATATACAATTTCGTCAGAAACTATTCAGACCCCTTAACTTTTTCCATATTTTGTTACGTTACAGCCTTATTCTAAAATTGATTCAATAGTTTTTTTCCCTCATCAATCTACACATTACCCCATAATACCCCATAATGAGAAAGCAAAAACAGTTTTTTAGAAATGTGTGATTCGTTTCAGGAAACTAGGCATATGTCGCGGGTCACTACTTCACAGGAGAGCCATTTGAACGTAACCTTTCTTTTAAAATCAAAATGCGTTTTTGGGCAGAAATGCCTTCTGGAACATGTGAACTTACTTGTATGTGCCTTAACTTCTCTAGGATAGGGGGCAGCATTTTCACGTTTGGATGAAAAGCATACCCAAACTCAACTGCCAGTTACTCATCCCCAGGAGATAAGATATGCATATTATTAGTAGAATTGGATAGAAAATACTCTGAAGTTTCTAAAACTGTTTGAATCATGTCTGTGAGTATAACAGAACTTATTTAGCAGGTGAAACCCCGAGGACAAACCATTCAGATTATTATTTTTTTGAGGACACTGTCTTTTCAATGGATTTTCATTGGGAAACCAGATTTCTAAGCGAATTGCTTGCAGTTCCTACGGCTTCCAATAGATGTCAACAGTCGTGAGAAATAGGTTGAGGTTATTCCTTTGTGTAATGAAAAAATACGGCCATCTTGAAGTCGAGGCACTCCAGGTGTCCTGGACATGCGCTTCAATCAAACAGAAGGCATGCTACATATCGTTTTAATCCTGTATTGAACACATATCATCCCGTCTTCAATTTTATCGATTATTAACGTTAAAAAATACCTAAAGTTGTATTACAAAAGTAGTTTGACATTTTTTGGCAAAGTTTACAGGTAACCTTTGAGATATTTTGTCGTCACGTTTGAGCAAGTTGGAACCGGTGTTTTTCTGGATCAAACGCGCCAAATAAATGGACATTTTGGATATATATCGACGGAATTAATCGAATAAAGGGACCATTTGTGATGTTTATGGGACATATTGAAGTGCCAACAACAGAAGCTCATCAAAGGTAAGGCATGAATTATATTTTTATTTCTGCGTTTTGTGATAATCCATGGCAAGAAGCCTCCAGTGATAATCCATGGCACGAAGCCTCCAGTGATAATCCATGGCACGAAGCCTCCAGTGATGATCCATGGCAAGAAGCCTCCAGTGATGATCCATGGCACAAAGCCTCCAGTGAGGATCCATGGCACAAGGCCTCCAACGAGGGACGCTAGTCCGGAGCCTCCAGCGACGCCCTCTAGTCCGGAGCCTCCAGCATTGTCCTCCGGTCCGGAGCCTCCAGCATTGCCCTCCGGTCCGGAGCCTCCAGCGTCTCCCTCCGGTCCGGAGCAGCCAGAGTCTCCCTCCGGTCCGGAGCAGCCAGAGTCTCCCTCCGGTCCGGAGCAGCCAGAGTCTCCCTCCGGTCCGGAGCAGCCAGAGTCTCCCTCCGGTCCGGAGCAGCCAGAGTCTCCCTCCGGTCCGGAGCAGCCAGAGTCTCCCTCCGGTCCGGAGCAGCCAGAGTCTCCCTCCGGTCCGGAGCAGCCAGAGTCTCCCTCCGGTCCGGAGCAGCCAGAGTCTCCCTCCGGTCCGGAGCAGCCAGAGTCTCCCTCCGTTCCGGCGCTGCCAGAGCCGCCCTCCGTTCCGGCGCTGCCAGAGCCGCCCTCCGCTCCGGCGCTGCCAGAGCCGCCCTCCGCTCCGGCGCTGCCAGAGCCGCCCTCCGCTCCGGCGCTGCCAGAGCCGCCCTCCGCTCCGGCGCTGCCAGAGCCGCCCTCCGCTCCGGCGCTGCCAGTGCCGCCCTCCGCTCCGGCGCTGCCAGAGCCGCCCTCCGCTCCGGCGCTGCCAGAGTCGCCCGTCTGTTCTGGGCCCGCTGCTAGGGTCTCCAATCCGGGGTCGGTGGCGAGGGTCGCCGCTCCTAAGGTGCCACATAAGTGGGCCGAGACTATGGTGGAGTGGGGTCCACGTCCCGCACCACCGCGGTAAATGGGTACTGTCACGTTCTGACCTTAGTTCCTTTTTTATGTCTTTATTTTAGTTTGGTCAGGGCGTGAGTTGGGGTGGGCATTCTATGTTGTTTTTCTATGTTTTGGTCTGTACGATATATTTCTATGTGTTTGGCCTAGTATGGTTCTCAATCAGAGGCAGGTGTCGATCGTTGTCTCTGATTGAGAATCATACTTAGGTAGCCTGTTTTCCCACTATGGGTTGTGGGTAGTTATTTTCCGTTTCAGTGTTTGCACCATACAGGATTGTGTGTCGGTTTTCATTTATTCTCTTGTTCTTTTTTTGTATTTTGTATTCATTCTCGATTAAACGATATTATGGATACGTACCACGCTGCATTTTGGTCCTCCTCTCCTTCCACCAACGAAAGCCGTTACAATTAGCCTTTGCACATATATAGCACATATAGGGAGTGTTATACAAGAGGACGTTAATGATTTCATTTTCAAAAGGAATTTTCATCCTCTATCTGAAAAATATATATTTGTTATTTTTTAACAATGGGGGGATTGAGATCAGTCGAAGTAACAGGATGTATGGTTATGCATTGACTAATACAATTCAAACAGACCAACTTCATCAGGCCTTAATCCCCATGGCACGTTACTCAGTAACAGAGTTACTCAAAACAATTCAATCACTCCATTGCTAACTCCCCTGCTCCCTCTCCTTTCCCTCTCTCAGGCATGGCAGGCTGGGCTTGGGTGTCTAAAGAGGCTCCAGAGGACCAGGACCTGAGAGAGAGAGCCGACGGCTGAGGAACTAAGCACTTCTCCTGGGCAGAATGAAGATGCAGGAGGCGAGATCCCCGAACAACAAGTGAAGAAGAGTGACGATGGGTGCTAATGCATCCAGCTACCCGCACTCATGCTCCCCTCGTACAGGGGGAAACACACAGACACAACAGACCTTCATAGGTAAGTTTCAATGTTCTTACTTTACCGTAATACTGTATGTATCTTCAAAGTCCTCAGTGGGACATATCATCAGTGTCCACAACAGACCCTCATGGCAAGGATATGAACATAGATAAACGATATGCTTAAAATATGATGCATGATACAGCGCAGGAGGTTGGTGTCACCGTGTTTGGGGAGAACGGGCTTGTGGTAATGACTGTATCGGAATCTGTGAAATGGTATCAAATACATCAATCACATGGTTTCCAGGTGTTTGATCCCATTCCATTTGCGCCGTTCCGGCCATTATTATGAGCCGTTCTCCCCTCAGCAGCCTTCACTGCGCTACTGGAATGTGCAAGTCATTGTGGAGGGTGGTTGGTTGAAGTTTATCTTTTCAATTCCAGCAACTGATTTAGGCTCTAGTTTTTACAAACCGAGTTCTGTCAGTCAACTTTTTTTTCTTGACTTATGAAGTTGAATTCATCTGTGTCTGGTTTGTTGGAAGTGTACAAGCTGCATTCTATTAGTTTTATTTTCTCTGGCGGCTCTCGCAGAGAACTGCTCAGTCATCCACCGCTGCCTCTATGTTAATTTCCATTTCAGAATCCAAGCATCAATCCCTCATTCATTTTCTAGGCCTTATTGATGGCCATTTATGAGTGGCTGCTTATGAATTTACTCAGATTTTATAGGCTTTTTGAGACAGTTTTGGATTCAATCAATGTCTGCTTAAGGAAAACCCCAGGCTTTTATATTCATTTTCTTGTTACGCCTTTCTTGTCCGTAGTCCTAGAGACATACAGTAGGTCCAAGCTCACGGAGATTTGATTGAGTTGAAAGCCCTGTAGATTTCAGAAATAAACTGATGTTTTTTCCAGTTCTAAGGATTGTTGGTTGTAAGCTGAAGTCGCTGCTGTGCAGGCGTAGATGGAGGATGATTCACAGTATGAGAATGACTACTATGTGGGTCACTGTGATGGATGTTCAGGGAAGGAAGGCCATAGAGAGACTTTTCTATTTGGCAGTGCTGCCTCTGACGCAAGAGTCGCCTCTCTCCAGCCAAACATCACTGCTATTAGGGGTAGTTAATTTGTGTATGGCTGGACAAGTGTATTGCATAAGACTACATAGGAAGGGGGACTTTCCTACCCCCAGACTGACAATCCAAAACGTTGTAGTCCATGTTCTACTTGCTGTTGTCCATTCCATCCATGCCTTAATCATAGTCAGCTTTATTGATGCTTGTGATGACAGCTGATGGAATTTTGATAATGATGGCCTGTTCCTTGACACAGACAGTTGAATTATCTGTGAAATGAGACTGGGGCACTAGATCAAGGGAGTGTCAAGCACGCTATGGGGGAGTTAGAGGAGAGTGTCTAGACTGCCAGGTCAAATGACCAGCCTAGGAGGAAATACCGCTTGGGTTTCATATGGTCATGATTTCAGAATAGAACAGGCAAACTGGATAATATCAAGCCCGAGGAATTGACTGCATTTATAAAACAGCTGTGGAAAAACAAGATACGTGTATCATATTAATAAAATCCTGACATGACTTCTTTCCCATTTCAAAAAACAACCACAACATTTGAACCAGCTGACCTCTGTGTTATGTTATGTGTTGCAGGGACTTCGTCATACTCCCAGCAGGGCTATGGCTGGGAGTCCAAGCTGTACAGCCTGGAGCAGGGTCACGACAAGCCCCATGACAGGAAGAAGAAGAGCCTGGGCCTGGCCACCCTCAAGAGGAGGTTCATCAAGCGCCGTAAGTCCAGCCGCTCTGCGGACCATGCCCGCTTGATGCGGGAGCTCCTGTCGGGGTGGGATGTGCGTGATGCCAACGCCCTGGTGGAGGAGTACGAGGGCACATCCTCCCTCAAGGAGCTGAGCTTCCATGCCAGCCTGGCGCGGGCCGAGGCACCCAGCCTGCAGCGTGATCTGTCTGCCCTCTACCAGCACAAGTACTGCACCGACTTGGACCTCATCTTCCAGGACACCTGTTTCCCCGCCCACCGCGCTGTGCTGGCTGCCCGCTGTCCCTTCTTCAAGACCCTGCTGTCCTCCTCCCCGGGGTACGGTGCCGAGGTCCTCATGGACATCGAGACGGCAGGCATCGACGTGCCCATGTTCTCTGCACTGCTGCACTATCTGTACACGGGGGAGTTTGGGGTGTGTGGGGCGGAGGACACCAGGCTGCAGAACGTGGACGTGCTGGTGCAGCTGAGTGAGGAGTTTGGCACGCCCAACTCCCTGGAGGCAGACATGAGAGGGCTGTTTGACTACATGTGTTACTATGACGCCCTGCTCAGCTTCTCCTCCGACGCGGAGCTGGTGGAGGCTTACAGCAGTGGGGGGGCTGGAGGGGGCGTGGCCACAGGGGGCGGTGGGGGGCTGGGCTCCCCAGATGAGGACCTGAGGGCCCACAAGGCCGTGCTCTCGGCCCGCTCGCCCTTTTTCCGGAACCTTCTGCAGCGGCGCATCCGCACGGGGGAGGAGATGACTGAGCGCACACTCCAGACACCCACGCACATCGTGCTGGATGAGTCCATCATCCCGCGAAAGTACGCGCGGGTAATCCTGCACTGCATGTATACAGACTTGGTGGAGCTGGGGCTGGTGATGAGGGGGAGCCCCTCAGCCGGGAGCCTGGGGGAGGTGCAGGTCCTGGTTGCCGGGGGCAGGGTAGGAGCCAGCACCTGCACTGAGGAGGCCATGGAGCTCTACCACATTGCCCTCTTCCTTGAGTTCAGCATGCTGGCACAAGGTAAGCTACAGTATCAACCATGAATGAATGGTTCACAGTAGAGAGCTGGTGTTTACATTCAACCTGGTGGTACATGTTGAGGTCATCCCAGATCCCCTTATAATCTGTCCAGTATATGAGGATGAATGGTAGTCTGGGAGGCTGCCTGTAGCAGCCAGTGAGAATATACTTTGATGCTTTATATCCTTTTAAATCTGGTCTGCTAAGGTTAACAAATGGGCTGCGTTATGAATTTGAGTATCAATCTGTCATGCTAGGAGTGTTATTTTAATGGCATGGGTGTCCATATGATATTGCCCTTAGCTCTGTGACAGTATGGGTCTGACTGGGGATGGATATCCTCATATAACTGCATCTCTGCATACTGAAATCTATCATAGGTTAGCAGGACAGGAGTGTGAGCCAACATCAAGGCTTTAATGTAGACTGGGCATTGGCACAACTGAAAAAGCTATCTCAATTGATCCATCCATGCCCATCCATCCCTATAATCCAAGGTTGGGAAATAATTTTGGTGAGGGCTGCACAGATTGTTTTGGGGTACCGATTTGTTCATCAAAAACAATTTGCAGGCCATTATAATTTCAACGTATTTCTATCTAGTTTTAGATGTTTAAGAGTGACCTGGAGTGTTTTTTAACCCCAAATAATAATTTACAAGAAGATATACCGTAAAACTTAAATTAATACCCCAGGTGTTTATTTGCTTCAATCACTGAACACAACATTAGAGACGGGCTTCTATTTGAGCCAGGTGACTATTTCCTTAATGCACACAGCTTTTGCTAATTTGTATAGTTAATTGTTTAATTCCAGCATTTGCTTCCAGCCTTTTAATAAATGTGTTAATTTCCTGCACTAATTTATCATTTACACACTGTCCTGTTTATTTTGTCTCAGTATGCCTCTGTTTCAAGATAATTATTATTCTGTCACGAAAACATTTAAATAATTATTCTCCTCTTTGACTGTGCATGTTTGTCAGTTCTTACTTTCCCCACTAGAGGGTGATCAGACAATTTCTGGGGGTCTGTTAGTGGTGCTTGAGACAGCTGTTTGTTCACCCACATCCGCCCGCAATTGCTAATAACTCATCCTTAAAACTTCTTATGGCTGCAATCCCGTTAACGAGATCGATATGACAACAGCCAGTGAAAGTGCAGGGCGCCAAATTCAAAACAACAGAAATCTCATAATTAAAATTCCTCAGACATACAAGTATCTTATATCATTTTAAAGGTAATCTTGTTGTTAATCCCACCACAGTGTCCGATTTTAAAAAGGCTTTACAGCGAAAGCACCACAAATGATTATGTTAGGTCACCGCCAAATCACAGGAAAAACACAGCCATTTTTCCAGCCAAAGACAGGAGTCACAAAAAGCAGAAATAGGGATAAAATGAATCACTAACCTTTGATGATCTTCATCAGATGACACTCATAGAACTTCATGTTACACAATACATGTATGTTTTGTTCGGTAAAGTTCATATTTATATCCAAAAATCTCAGTATACATTGGCGCGTTATGTTCAGTAGTTCCAAAAACATCCGGTGATTTTGCAGAGAGCCACATCAATTTCCAGAAATACTCATAATAAACGTTGATCAAAGATCAAGTGTTATACATGGAAGTTTAGATCCACTTCTCCTTAATGCAACCGCTCTGTCAGATTTCAAATAAACTTTACGGAAAAAGCAAACCATGCAATAATCTGAGGTCGGCACTCAGAGCCCAATCAAGACAAAAATATATCCGCCATATTGTGCAGTCAACAGAAGTCAGAAATAACATTATAAATATTCACTTACCTTTGATGATCTTCATCAAAATGCACTCCCAGGAATCCCAGTTCCAAAATAAATGTTTGATTTGTTAGGTAATGTCCATCATTTATGTCCAAATAGTTACTTTTGTTAGCGCGTTTGGTAAACAAATCCAAAGTCACGAAGCGCGTTCAATAGGAGCAGACGAAATGTCAAAAAGTTATTTTACTGGCAGTAGAAACATGTGAAATTATGTATTGAATCAATCTTTAGGATGTTTTTAACATAAATCTTCAATAATATTCCAATCAGAGAATTTTTTTTTTCTTCAGAAATGCGATAGAACAGATCATGGTTAGCGCATGTTCAGGTCATGGTAGACCTTACTCAATCCCCTCTCATTCGCCCCCACTTCACAGTAGAAGCATCAGACAAGGTTCTAAAGACTGTTGACATCTAGTGGAAGCCTTAGGAAGTGCAAAATGACCCATACCCCACTGTGTATTTGATAAACGATGAGTTGAAAACCAACAAACCTCAGATTTCCCACTTCCTTTTTGGATCTTTTCTCAGGTTTTTGCCTAACATATGAGTTCTGTTATACTCACAGACATCATTCAAACAGTTTTAGAAACTTCAGAGTGTTTTCTATCCAATACTAATAATAATATGCATATATTAGCAACTGGGACTGAGGAGCAGGCCGTTTACTCTGGGCACCTTTTCATCCAAGCTACTCAATACTGCCCCTGCAGCCATAAGAAGTTAACCGCCCCACTATATGTGAAAAAGTGAAAATCTGAGGCCTGCAACCGACCCTAACCCGCTAATATTGAAAGTGAAAGATTTTTTGATGGGGGTGCAATTTTTTTATGCCGGATTTTAAGGGCCGTCCAAACCAAGGACGATAACTATAACGGTCACTATAACAAATACGAAAATAAAAATGTATTCAAGTGAACAGGAGCGTTCAGACTACAACGATAACTACAAAAAGAGTGGATAACGACAATATCGTTTGGATCACTTTCAGAGCAATTTGTATTTTTTCCCTGTCCCTTCGACTATAAAATATTGACAACCGATCAAAAACACGTTCTATTGAAGCGGTCTAGGTGCGTAAGGCTGCTCAGAGAGGAGAGAAGGCAGAGTGCACGCTAAGCTTGCCTCAATTACTGGGCATGTATGAGCATATTGGTGGCCACATTAATTACAGTACGACTTGGGAGAAGGATGTGCCTTTCTGTACCTTAGCTGTCGAGAAAATACCCAATACTGATCCAAGTGGTTGCCTAATCAGGCCAAAACTAGATTATTATTATTTCGGAATGAAACATGCATTCAAAACTCAGGGATTTTTAGCAGATATTGAAAGGGCATATTCACTGTAGTTTACAGCCTAGAATATAATTATTTATAAAATGCATTATTGCATTGTGTTGTTATAGCCTAGGTGTGATAATTTTTGGGGATCAATTGGGGAGACTTCCGAGCTGCGTGCCTGCGGGGACTGGGAGCGCAGCCTAGGGAGCACACTATCCTAGGCTACCTGTCATTTCATAATCTGATGTAAAAATATCTATTTCACTGTGTAAATCCATTGGGTATAGGCTATTCACTGCAGTATTAGGCCTAATATTTAACTCATGAATGATGGGTTGCATACACTTCTAACTTATGCTACACATCTCTACCAACTGGGCAAAACTGGTTGAATCAACGTTACCAAGTCATTTCAACCAAAACAATGTGATGACATTAAATCAACGTGGAAAACTGATTGGATTTACAAAAAGTTATCAACATAAGGGCATTTTGTAATTTTTACACCTAACTTTTAATCTAAATCTAGTGACATGGTGACTTTTTTTTAAAGTTCACCTTAGTTGAGTTCACATTAGTTGAACTGACGTCTGTGCCTAGTGGGTAGTCTGTCTTCACAGTTCTCTTTGCGCAATTACGCACCTGACCTCTCCACTGCTTCTCAGCTACAGCTATTCCTCCTAACACTTGGAGTCCCAGGAAAAGCTAGACTACAATAGCTTGTTTTACATTTAATTCAAGCAGTTTATTTACTACTAGCCTATCAAGGAGAGATTTCAACTTGCTGAATGTAAAATAGGGGAGTTTTAAAGGAGAGAGAGCGCACGATGGTATGATCAAAGTACACCATATGAGTAGCCTGCTAATGTACCGTTCTGGAACTTGTAAACTGTCGGGAATAGAACCAAACTGATCCATATGGTTGCATAATCAGGCCTAGGCTGTATGCAGTTTTTTTGGCATGAAGCATTCAAAACAGGACGTTTGAGCAGTTATTCAAATGAGCCTACATCATTGCAGTTTACAGCCCTAGACAATAATTGTGTACTCACTTGATAACAATAATACTTTCCTCATTGCAGTGTGTTGTTGTAGCCTAGGTAGAATAATGTTATTGTCTCAACGTAGGCCTAATCAATACTAGAGCTTTGCGTGCCCGACTGCTGCCTGGAAGAATGTACAAATCTGCCATTTCATAATTTAACTTTTTTTCTTGCACTTTGACAGGTAACTATTTATAGCTATACTATTTAGCTAATGAGGAGCCTAATAATAGGGTGGCAGGTAGCCTAGTGGTTAGAGCATTGGACTAGTAACCACAAGGTTGCAAAATCAAATCCCCCAGCTGACAAGGTAAAAATCTATCGTTCTTCCTCTGAACAAGGCAGTTAAGCCACTGTTCCTAGAATGTAATTGAAAATTAGAATTTGTTCTTAACTGACTTGCCTAGTAAAATAAATAATTACAATGATTTACCTTCTTACTTCAGCTACACATATCCAGCTGTTCCTGTGCATAATAGGCTACGCAAGCCACTCCGCTATTCCTCTTTATGTGAAATCTCAGGAAAAGCTTTAGGCTGCAAAAGCTATAGGACATTTATTTTTAGCTTTTTTTATAGTAGGCCTAATAGCCTTTTCATGTAGAGAAGCACGCTTGCTCTTGCTAATTACTGAATGTAAAATAGGCCTAGGCCAAAGGAACTGTCAGGGAAAGATAAAGAGAGAGAGAGTGCGTTGGTGTGATCACTTTGGCCAGTGATCATAACATTGTTGCACTGATGCATTACAAATGGTTCTCGTCCTTGGTGTGGACGGTCCTTTAGATATGTTTCTGTTATATCATTTCTGACATTTTGGTAGGCTATTTGTTAGTCAACATGTCTGTAATTAGATACATGCAGCTTCTCCTCTGTCATTATCTGTTGCCTTAGAAGACTAAATAAACCCTTACTCACCAGAATAATGTCATAAATTATAGAATGAAGGCTTTAATCTAGTTGACATTGGTAAAGTTGTCTCTGTCATCTCTGCTTCTTTCACGGAGCAAAGACGTTTATGGACCGCGGAGAAATGCAATAACAAAAAAAATGTCCAAATTACATAAGTTTGACCGGTTGTAAGGAAATAGAAAGCTGTGAAAACTGATCAGATTTCAGTTTGGCTTGGATGCCTATTTTATGTGGTAGAAATACAATCGGCTTGTATGATTTTGATAAAGATAGCACCCCCACAGATGGTATCTAACTGCACATTCACATTCTCTCAAGGTGCTGAAAGAAAGAAATCATATTTCTCCACTCCTGTTCCCAAGTCAAAATTTACCTACATCTGGTTTATAATTTTACTGCAAGAAATGCTTAATTGTGTAGGAGTTAATATTACTGCTATGTGAGAGGTTATAGACCTACAGTCAGTGTCCAGATTTCAGTTTCCATTTAACCCATACGAACCGTAGGCTACAGTTCCCTTGACATGCCATAGGCTTATTTGAAGTCTCGTCTTGTGACTGTGGAATTTGTATAGAGCCTCACAATCATCACATATAACACAGCCGGCACTACTATCATCCTCTTTTACCAAATCTTTCCCAAACATGACTTTCCTGGCCGTCCCTTCTCTTTATTTTCAACTCTCCATTTTGCAGATTTTCTCTTATTGAACTTCGACATTGCCCCTGTGTATCGACTTTTTCTGCCCGTTCCCAAAAGCATTTGACGATTGGCGTGTAGGCTATTTGGCACGCGTACAGTTAGGTCTTAATGCTTAGGCTTATGCACTAATCAAAGATAATGAAAGAAAAACATTAATGTAGCCTATAGATATAAATTGCACAAGAATGATACATTTATGGATTTTGTAAGGTATTGTTTTCTCTTTTATTCAACCCGCCCGCCCACCACCCACCTGCCCTTCATCCACACAATATTTCATGACCCTAAACCCCCCCACACCGCAGATATAACCACGGGGACTGCGAGTCAAACTAGGGCCTGTACTCCGAAGATGTTGACTGTTTTTATGCTTGCCAGTTAGCTAGTTTTTCTCAGCTGTGGATAATGGATAACAGTTTCCAACTGGTGAAAACATTAAACCTCATAAAATAATTCATGATAATTCATGGTAGCCTCGTAAACAATTAATTTAGACATGCCGTTTATTTGAAACTGGCATTTATTTGATGAAATGTGTGCCATTACCCGGCTATTAAAAGGGACAGGCAGCTATTTGAGACTTAGCGTTTAATTTAAGTTTTACGGTACAGGGCTGTATATATATATATACACTACATGATGAAAAGTATGTGGACACCTGCTCATCGAACATCTCATTCCAAAATCATGGGCATAAATATGGAGTTGGTTCCCCCTTTGCTGCTATAACAGCCTCCACTCTTCTGGGAAGGCTTTCCTCTAGATGTTGGAACATTGCTGCGAGGACTTGCTTTCGTTCAGCCACATAAGCATTAGTGAGTTTGGGCAATTAGGCCTGGCTCACTGTTAGCGTTCCAATTCATCCCAAAGGTGTTCGATGGGGTTGTGGTCAGGGCTCTGTGCAGGCCTGTCAAGTTCATCCACCGATCTCAACAAACCATTTCTATATGGACCTTGCTTTGTGCACAGGGGCATTGTTATGCTGAAACAGAAAAGGGCCTTCCCCAAACTGTTGCCACAAAGTTGGAAGCACAGAATCGTCTAGAATGTCATTGTATGCTGTAGCGTTAAGATTCCCCTTCACTGGAACTAAGGGCCCTAGCCCGAACCATGAAAAACAGCCCCAGATCATTATTTATCCTCCACCAAACTTTACAGTTGGCACTATGGATTTGGGCTGGTAGCGTTCTCCTGGCATCTGCCAAATCCATATTTGTCTGTTGGCGTGCCAGATGTTGAAGTGTGATTCATCACTCCAGAGAACGCGTTTCTACTGCTCCAGAGTCCAATGGCAGTGAGCTTTACACCACTCCAGCCGACGCTTGTCATTGCGTATGGTAATCTTAGGCTTGTGTGCAGCTGCTCAGCCATGGAAACCCATTTCATGAAGCTCCCGACAAACCGTTATTGTGCTGACGCTGCTTCCAGAGGCAGTTTGGAACTCGGTAGTGAGTGTTGCAATCGAGGACAGACAATTTTTACATGGCAGTCCCGTTCTGTGAGCTTGTGTGGCTGAGCCGTTGTTGCTCCTAGATGTTTCTACTTCACAATAACAGCCCTTACAATTGATCGGGGCAACTCTAGCATGGCAGATATTTGACAACTGACTTGTTGGAAAGTTGGCATCCTATGACAGTGCCACGTTGAAAGTCACTGAGCTCGTCAGTAAGGCCATTCTACTGCCAATGTTTGTCTATGGAGATCGCATGGCTGTGTGCAAAATTTTATACACCTGTCAGCAACAGGTGTGGCTGAAATAGCCGAATCAACTAGTTTGAAGGGGAGTCCACATACGTTTGTATATATAGTATACTTGTTTTTTTTCTCAAACCTCCCGCGGGCCAGATTGAATGGGCTCGTGGCCCAGATCCAGAGCCATATGTTCCCCACCCCTACTATAATTCCTATGGCTGTATTCTCCATATATCCTCATCTCAAATTCCCTGCTTGTTTTGGTAAAGTTTTTGTCATTTGCAGACGTTAGGCCAGTTTAAATGGAAAAAAACAGGACTGTTTCTCTGCCCTCCGTCCCAGTAACAGATTGCTCCAGGCAGGGGGTTGTAGAGGTCTCCAGTGACAGACAGTCTCATTGATACACAGCTCTCCTGAGCAGAGAGCCAGCCAGCGCTGCTGTCAGGGCTCCATCACTCCTTTATTTATCACAAGACAGCTGCCCTCTCTCCTTTGCTCTCCCTCTCTCTGGCTGCTGTCACTCTCAGCACTCTGAGTTGACCCCCAGAGCTCCCTAGAATGTCAGATGGAGACAAAAGCGGAGCTGTTGTCAGTTTATTACCATCGCCTCCCATTTCAAAGAGAGATGGTGTTTTAAACCTGAGGGGGGGTTGCTCTCTTCATGACTGGGGTTCAGTTGAATAGAAATGTATTAAGTCACACATGGGAGGTATGTTGTTTCTCACCTCCGCTAGGCAGCGGTCATGATGATTTGTGGTGTGCTGCGCTGCTAACAGAGACCCCTCACACCTTTCTCTGACAGCTGAGTGACAGGTTGGATTATTTTAAAAACTTGCGTCAAAATATACCTTGAAATATCGATAGAGGACTGAGGGTGAAAAGATTCCATTTGCCCATCTGTCTTCAACAGCTACATTCCACCTCTCTTGGAGATCGGTGTGGTTTTGACTGTGTTACAGATTCAGTAGTAAAGTCCCTGATTATGGCCATTGCCCACCCACTCCATCACACAGGCACAGGGATTAGTGTATTGTGAAAGTGGCCTCTCACACTACTGTCACTAGGCAGCATCACAGACAGGAAACGATGTACTACGGGGCCGTGGAGAGGATTAAAACCTCAATCTGTCAGACAACAAACACAAAATCTTATTAACAATAACATATTTTTATTTCTAAAACGTTTTATTAAAATCTCAAAGTGTAGGGTGATTCCTCACGAAACTAGAAAAAAATAACATGATTTTGGGGATTTTCACAACATTGTTTCACAACACTTAAAGCAAAATTAAGAAATAATTAATTGAAGTTGGAACATTTGTGACATTTTGGCCTCACCCAGACCTCCTTTAAGACTCTATAAGGTTTCATCTGTAGGTGCTACAAAGCATAAAATGGTGTCATATGACGCTTTACCGCCCGCTCTGTAATATGAGTTGTTTTTTTATTTCAATAACGATTGTCTTACATTCATTTAGGGATTAGTGTATTGTGGAAATGGTCTCTGTCACACTACTGTCACCAGCAGCATCACAAGCAGGACACTACTGGGCCATAGAGGCAGAGACAATGGGATGATTAAAACCTCAATCTATCAGACAACAAACACATTATGTTAGTAACAATAACATTTTTATAAAGCTTTTCATGTAAATCCCAAAGTGACTGTTAAAAGAACATAGTGCACAAATGAAGTCACTGCACATAATACACAACACTAATATGTGGAAAACTTGAGAATAGATAAGGGGTTGGGGGAGTGGAGTAGTGCAGTCAGTTTGCCGGTTATGAAGGCACAGTGGAAGAGATGGATCCCACACACAGCTGGCCAGATCCTCCTTCCCCCTCCCTGCGTTGTCACTCTCAGGGTCGCCAAAGCAGCTTTAGCACCAGGCAAACTGTCATCCCTTCAAACCTCCCCTCCCCCTACTCCAAGCCCCTACTCCAGGGTATTTATATCTCCTCTCTCTCCCACAGAGAAGCAACATCAGTTCCCATGAAACCCCATGTTGTGTGGAATGGCTGTGGTGTATGTTGAGTATCAAGGTCCTCTCATTTTGTCTGTGCTATAGCTCTCTATTTACTTCCCTGCTTTTCATCTCTCCATATTCCTTTTTTTCTTTCTCTTTCCTGTGTTAGTTATTCTCCTCTCAGTGACACACTAACCTTTTAACATGCACACACACATGATTGCACACACACACACACACACACATGATTGCACACACACACAAAAAGGCATGCTCACCCAAGTGTCAAATGAGCTGGGAAGGCCCATGATTTAATTTCCATGTGACAACCTTAAGTGACCTCAGCTGCCTGTCAGAGACCTGGGTAGCTGCAAGCTATCTCAGGAAACATTTGGTATGCTGATGTCAGGGGCTGAGGTTGAGCACTGTCATCTGGCAGTCTCTTCCTTCTCCTCCTCTATGTGACTCTAGGTTTCTTCCTAGGTTTTGGCCTTTCTAGGGAGTTTTTCCTAGCCACCGTGCTTCTACACCTGCATTGCTTGCTGTTTGGGGTTTTAGGCTGGGTTTCTGTACAGCACTTCGAGATATTAGCTGATGTACGAAGGGCTATATAAAATAAACTTGATTGATTGATTGATTGACTTCACTGCTTTCTCTTCGTCTGGTTGAGGCCAGGGTACACTTTCACTAGAGGTAGGGGTCAATCTGACAGCCTCTTTCTCCATCAGCAATTATCAACCTTATTAGGGAAAAGGGGATAGCTAGTTAGTTGTACAACTGAATGCATTCAACTGAAATGTGTCTTCCGCATTTAATCCAACCCTTCTGAATCAGAGAGATGTGGGGGGCTGCCTTAAACAACATCGTCGGCGCCCGGTGATCAGTGGGTGGGTTAACTGCCTTGCTCAGTGGCAAAACGACAGATTTTTACCTTGTCAGCTCAGGGATTCGATCCAGCAACCTTTCAGTTACTGGCCCAACGCTCTAACCACTAGGCTACCTGCCTCCTAGCCAGAAGAGATCACTCACTCTTTTACACACTCTCACTTAACTGACATTAAAAGCCTTTCAAGCACAGTGAGAGTGATGATAATGAGTGGCTCAGCACACAATGCAGATTTTCTCTCTACTTCCTCTCTCTCTTTACACATACACACACACACACACACACACACAGAGAGAGTAATGACTCATCTGTGGAGACCTACGGCCCATTACAATCATAATTCATGTGCAGTGAGTTTTTTAGTCATTGATTAATACGATTAATGACCACACTGCCGCACACCTTGGGAGGAAATAAATAACGTTAGTAAGTTAGTCTTCAGAGCTGCTTGCTGATATGAAAGTTTTAAGAGTGGTAGTGAATGGGATATGAATTTAAATCTAAACTTGGCGTTGCATCTACGAGGCTGTTGCTCGGCCCTGTGTGTGACTAACAGCCTTCCATTTAGAGAATCAGTCAGCTGTTGTGTTATGTTTTAAGGATAAGTCTTGGTCTGTGATATTGCTGTCTGATCAAGTCATTTCTCTGGTTAACAGGCAGAGCTTGACCTATGACGTGAGTGAACCCTAATGCAATTGGACCAAGAGAGACTGAATCTCCACAGATATCAGTCCAGTAGTGTTTTTGTTAGCCTTGGGCCTACTTGTGTTCCAAGCAGAGAGGGATTTCCAGTTGCTCCTGGGCAGAACTTCAGCTTATCGGTTAACTTAGAAGTTGGACTTAAACCTCAGGTGGTCGGAGCAGAGCCCATCATTCTGTTTTTTGTTTTGTTTGAGACAGCAAAGAGCTAGGTCCTTGAGTAATCAGACATGATTCAAGTCCAGCACAGTGTTTACAGGTCCTGAGTGCGGCTGATGTTTAAGTGGGTCTGGAAATGTTGTGTTCCATAAACACAGAGCTCCAAATAAAAAGAGCAAGACAAAATGCCTCATTTATTGCAGTGTCAAAGATGTGGTTGCCATAACACTCATTGTATTGATATTCTTGTCAGTCTACTAGGCTCCAGTGAATGCTTAGTGCCACCCGTGGAGGGAGAGAGGAGGGGAAGGAGGAAGGGGGGAAATGGCTTTAGTATTACATATAATGCTGATTCTAATCTCCGGCTCATAATAAAAGTGCAAAGCTTTCTTTATAAGGCTGAATGGTGCTGTGAATTCTAATGGGCTAATAGAGAACAGAGCCGTCTGCTTTTATGTGCTGCTGGTCCCCAATTGGGAATCTTTACCGTTCAAAAGGAACGTGCGTGTGTCTGTCTATGTGTCTACCCCTGGTCAGAGTGCGAGCAGAGATATGGACAAAATGAGAGGGATACGGTCGTTACTAGTTACCACAGCCACAAAGTCTTAATTATTTATTTTTTATTTTACCGTTATTTTACCAGGTAAGTTGACTGAGAACACGTTCTCATTTGCAGCAACGACCTGGGGAATAGTTACAGGGGAGAGGAGGGGGATGAATGAGCCAATTGTAAACTGGGGATTATTAGGTGACCATGATGGTTTGAGGGCCAGATTGGGAATTTAGCCAGGACACCGGGGTTAACACCCCTACTCTTACGATAAGTGCCATGGGATCTTTAATGACCTCAGAGAGTCAGGACACCCGTTTAACGTCCCATCCGAAAGACGGCACCCTACACAGGGCAGTGTCCCCAATCACTGCCCTGGGGCATTGGGATATTTTTTAGACCAGAGGAAAGAGTGCCTCCTACTGGCCCTCCAACACCACTTCCAGCAGCATCTGGTCTCCCATCCAGGGACTGACCAGGACCAACCCTGCTTAGCTTCAGAAGCAAGCCAGCAGTGGTATGCAGGGTGGTATGCTGCTGGCTAAACCCCACCTATTTCTACTATTTCTATTCTTAAAATCTGATTTCAAACCTAATCTTGACCTTAACCACACTGCTAACCTTATGCCTAACTCTAACCTTAAATTAAAACCAAAAGCAAATTGTTGTTTTCATAAATTTTTACAATATAGACAATTTTTACTTTGTGGCTATGGTAACTAGTGACAACTGAGGGATACAGAGAGTGGAAGGGAGGGAGGGAGGGAGAAGTGTGGAATCCATTCCCTCTTCTAGGCTGTTTATGGGAGATAAAAAGTCAAAAATGCCTGTGTCCACATTTCAACTTAATCTGTCCTCTTAACGATTTCCATCCTGCATTTAAAACACTGGGGGTCTGCTAGAATATCTGCCTAGCTAATAAAAGTAAAGGAAGGGACCGAACATGTAGGTTTAAGTGTGTGTGACAGTTAAAGGGAAATAAACCTTTTAAATGCCAAAGCAAGAGGGCAGGAGTCAATTTCCCAGAGTGCATTTTCAAAGCAGTTTCAAAGGCGAAAGGTAGTGCAGCAGATCAAATCAAATTGTATTTATCACATGCGCCGAATACAACAGGTGTAGTAGACCTTATAGTGAAATGCTTACATACAAGCCCATAACCAACAATGCCGTTTTGAAAAAAAAGTGTTAAAGAATTTACTAAAATAAACGGTAGTAAAAAAAATAATAATAACAAATAACTAAAATAGAAAAATAACAAATAATTAACCTCTCTTGGGCACGTGAGACGGTAGCGTCCCACCTCTTCAACAGCCAGTGAAACTGCTGTGCGCCAAATTCAAATACAGAAATAATCATTATAAAAATTCAGAAAACAAAACATATTTTACATAGGTTTAAAGATTATTTTCTTGTGAATCCAACCACGGTGTCAGATTTTAAAAAATGCTTTACGGCGAAAGCATACATTACGATTATGAGAACAGAGCCCACAAGACAAATCATTACAAACCGTAGCCAGCCAGATAGAACAGTTACACAATTTATAAACAGAGATAAAATGAATCCCTTACCTTTGATTATATTCATATGGTTGCACTCAGCAGACATTAATTTACTCAATAAATGTTCCTCTTGTTCGATAAAGTCTCTTTATACGCAAAAACCTCAATTTTGTTCGCGTTTTCTTCAGTAATCCACAGGCTCAAACGCAGTCAAAACAGGAAGACAAAAAAAATCTAAATTGTATCCGTAAAGTTCATAGAAACATGTCAAACGATGTTTATATTCAAACCTCAGGTTGTTTTTAGCCTAAATAATCAATACTATTTTAACCGGACAATAACGTCGTCAATATAAAATGTAAACAAGAAACGCACTCTCTCGGTTGTGAGCAAGAAAAAGCTCTGTGAAACTTTAGGGTCCACTCATTCAGACTGCTCTTACTTCCTCATTTTTCAGAATACAAGACTGAAACACTTTCTAAAGACTGTTGACATCTAGTGGAAGGCATAGAAACTGCAAGTTGAGTCCTAAGTCAAGGGATACTGTAATGGCATTGAATAGAAAACTACAAACCTTCTCAGGTTTTCGCCTGCCAAATCAGTTCTGTTAAACTCACAGACACTATTTTAACAGTTTTGGAAACTTTAGAGTGTTTTCTATCCAAATCTACCAGTTATATGCATATCATATCTTCTGGGCCCAAGAAACAGGCCGTTTAATTTGGGCATGCATTTCATCCAAAATTCCGAATGCTGCCCCCTACCCTAGAGAAGTTAAGGAGCAACAATAAAATAACAGTATGGAGGCCAAATACAGGGGGTACCGGTACAGACTCAATGTGCGGGGGCACCGGTTAGTTGAGGTAATATGTACATGTACGTAAAGGTAAAGTGATTGCATGGATAATAAACAGAGTAGCAGCAGTGTAAAAATGGGGGTGGGGGGGGGGACAATGCAAATAGTCTGGGTAGCCATTTGATTAGCTGTTCAGGAGTCTTATGGCTTAGAGGTAAAAGCTGTTAAGCTGTTGTGCGGTAGTGGGGAGAACAGTCTATGACTAGGGTGGCTGGAGTCTTTGACCATTTTTATGGCCTTCCTCTGACACCGCCTGGTTTAGAGGTCCTGGATGGCAGGAAGCTTGGCCCCAGTGATTTACTGGGCTGTATGCACTACCCTCTGTAGTGCCTTGCGGTCAGAGGCCGAGCAGTTGCCATACCAGGCAGTGATGCAACCAGTCAGGATGCTCTCGATGGTGCAGCTGTAGAACTTTTTTAGGATCTAAGGACCCATGCCAAAAAAAAATTCAGTCTCCTGAGGGTGAAAAGGCGTCATTGTTCCCTCTTCACAACTGTCTTGGTGTGTTTGGACCATAATAGTTTGTTGGTGATATGGACACCAAGATCTCACACAGCCCACAGATAAGAGTCCCATAGGAGCGCTGGTACTAAAGCTCATAACCCAGCTATTCCCAGGGCAGGGCAGGCTGCTCGGCTCCACAAGCCCCATACACAGCCAGCAGGGTCAGGGCTGGGCAGGGGCCACTTTAAAGCAGACCAGTATCTCTGGCACACGGTGTGGCTCTATCACTGACATCACACTGCCTAGTATCATTTCCACTGTGTTGACTGTCAAAAAGAAAGCCAAATTATTGATGTGCCCTTGTGGACATGTACTAGTTTCCTATCTACGTTAATATAATTTGATTGTTTGATGTTTATTCTACTTGTATCTCGATTACAATTGCTACAATGACTACCACTATAGCCATTTCTGAAATTCCATTTCACCCCAGATTTGTTCAAATAGCTACAGTATATCAGGTACCTAATTCATTAACCTTCTGCGACTTCTAATTAGTTTTTGATTCATTTGTGTGTGTTTGCATGTGCATGAGAGTGTGTGTGCGTTTGTCCATGTTTTTTGTGTGTGTGCGGATGTGCACACATGCATGTGTGCTTATACGATGTGTGTGTCTGCGCAGCATTCTTCCCCCTGGCTGCTGTGTTTACTTGGTGTGGTGAATGGGAGGTAGAGTGACTGAAACACATGAAGGTATCAAAGGCATTTCTGTGGGGTTGTGTGTAACAGAGTTAAAACACTGCCTGCTGTTCTAGTATGTGCTCTGATTTAGAAAACGCAGGGAGGGGTTGTGGTGCAGGGAGCCGAGGGGAAGGGGAGTGCTCCCCGTGGTGGTAAATAGGAGGGGAACTACTGCAGCCATCTGAATGGCTCCAGAAGTGACCGCTGTGTGACTGTATTGCGGGATATTTATGGTTCAATTAAATCACCCATTAAAACTCTTACCACCATTCTAACAGAGTATGACTTCCCATACAATAGATATAAAACATTTAGCCTGGGCCCATATTGTACGTGCTGTAGCCACAGAGAGGAGTTGGTTGAAGCACAAACTGACTGGACAACCAGGCTATTAAAGAGGCTGTTCACTCGGTGAAATGAGTGTTAGACTGAGGTATCTAACCACTGTGGTGTGTGTTCCTGTCTCCTCCCAGGCTGTGAAGACATCGTGGTGGAGAGCCTGGCCCTGGACTCTCTGGTCCCCATCCTGAAGTGGAGCTCTCAGCCTTACGGCTCCAAGTGGGTCTACCGCCAGGCCCTGCACTTCCTGTGTGAGGAGTTCAGCCAGGTCGTGACCTCTGACGTTCTCTACGAGCTTAGCAAGGAGCACCTGCTCACCGCCATCCAGTCAGACTACCTGCAGGTGACCACCGCTGTCTGTGTGATTGGACTGAATGCATTTACCAATTATGTTATCCTGTCTATATTACCCATTTGTAGACTGTGCTTTGATTTGAATGTCCAAATGGCTCATTTGTAGACTGTGCTTTGATTATAATGGCTGACAAAATAAGAAATAACTTTTTAATGTATTTTCAACCATCCAGTTTTCACGTAAATTTGCGAGGCAGCTAGGGTATGATTGGTTTGATAAAATGATTTAGTGAAGTGGCAACACGCACGCAGATGCATAAGCACAGACAGAGTGAGAACATTCCCTGGAGGCATTGCCTTCAAGGATGGACTCTAATTGAAGCCGAGCTCTGTTCTGCTCTGCTGTGCCAAACTCCCTGGGTATCACACAGGACGGCTGAGGTGAAACGCTGTAATCCAACCAGACAAATACAACACTCAGCCACAACTTCACCATGTCACAACATCAACCACATATGCAAGCATCCTCACTGCAATGTTTAACCCTGTCCTTACTCTTTTCCTTTCCTATCACCATCCCCCAATCTTCTTCTCTTTCACCCCTGCCCTCCTCTCTCCCTTTCACAGGCGAGTGAGCAGGACATTCTCAAGTACGTTGTTAAGTGGGGCGAGCAGCAGCTTATTAAGAGAATGGCAGACAGGGGTAAGATAATACACTCCATAATTACCCTCAGAGCAGGCCCCCTAATGGCTCTGGGAAAATACGCTCTAAAAGGCTATAAAAGAAGCACCTCAGTTGTAGATTGCAGTATTTTGTTTATGTGTAGCTCTGAACCCGACTGAAAATACTGTATCATAAAACAATAATGAGTGTAGTGTGTATGTTGGCCGTCCTAACCATAGAATGAACTACGAACGGTGTGTTTTTTGCGTCTGGTTTCTTTTCCCAGAGCCCAACGTGCTGAGTGGGACGGCCCACAGTGTGAACAAGCGGGGGGTGAAGAGGAAGGACCTGGATGTGGAAGAACTGAAGGAGATCCTGTCCCCGCTGCTGCCCTTCATCCGCACCGTGCACATCCTCCCTGCCAACAGCGATGTCCTCTCTGACGCGGTCAGTAGTCATGGATGATTCATCATATGTTGGCTTCAATACAGTTTCTGCTGCCAATACATAAAGTGCAATCAATCTATCTATCATGTTGACTGACCTGTCCCTCTAGGTGTGTTCTTTTGTGTTCTCTTTAAATCACCCCCCTCATCTTCCCGTCCACAGACGAAGAGGGGTCTGATCAGCACCCCTCCATCGGACATGCTGCCCACAACAGATGGGGGCAAGGCCAATTCTTGGTTGCGACAGAAGAACGCTGGCATCTACGTGCGGCCCCGTCTCTTCTCTCCCTATGTAGAGGAAGCCAAGGTCGGATACTCAGCATCGAGGGGTTAATGACGATTAGCAGTGCAGGTTTTCTCTGTTCGATCTCATCTCTGAGGGTTTGGGTCAGGCCGAGGTCGTACAGACTCCTAACCCGTCTCCTTCTCCCCTCAGTCTGTGCTGGATGAGATGATGGTGGAGCAGACAGATCTGGTGCGTCTGCGTTTGGTGCGCATGTCCAACGTGCCTGACACCCTCTACATGGTCAACAATGCCGTGCCACAGTGCTGTCACATGATCAACCATCAGCAGATGGCCAACAACCAGTCCACTGTCCCGTCCGTGGTGGCAAATGAGATCCCAGGTTAAAGGAGAAGACTGGTGCCAATAAGGAAGCCATTTTGTATAACATATTAGTAACATTGACATGGTCCACTAATCCTCTGTGTGTGTGTGTCCTGTCAGTACCCAGTCTGGCGGTGGTGAAGGAGATGATCCGGAGGCTGCAGGAGCTGAGGCACACAGACCAGGTCCAGAGGGCCTACGCCCTCAACTGTGGCGAGGGGGCCACTGTCAACTATGAGCTGCAGCTGCGTGTATTGAGGGAGTTTGGCCTGGCGGACGGGGCTACTGAGCTACTGCAGGTGAGGACCAGGTCTGAGAAAGTAACCAGGCTATAGACTGATAGACTTGGTGTACTATGCTGATGACTTGTATGCATTGTAGTTGTAGACCATTTAGATGCCAATGCAAATTATTTTGTTTATTCTCAGAACCCCTTCAAGTTCTTCCCAGAGGAGCGTTTTGGAGACGAGAGTCCGGTTCTGGCCCTGCGCCAGACAGGACATTGTCGGGTCAACAGCAGCCCAGCGATGGACAGCATGTTCTCAGACCTGGAGGGCCTGGCTGGGTTTCACCCCCCGCTGCCTCCCCCTCCACCCCCATACCACCCCCCTGCCACTCCCAGCCGTGCCCAGCTGAAGGGGGCATGGAGGCCCCATGTGCCCATCCCACCCCCCACCCGCTCCTTCTCCTACCCCTGTAACCGCACCCAGCTCCAGCTCCACGCCTCAGCCAAGCATGGTAGCCCTGACTACCCCTCTGCCCCCAGGCCTCCACCTCCAGACTGCACCAAACCCCAGGCCATAGGTCGAGCCCTGCTCGCAGAACCACAGGTGAAGGTCCACATGTCATGCTGTGTGTGTGGATTGCATTTGGTCAGTGTAGCTGTAGAAGTGTATTGTGCTGTGGTCATGTATAGCTCTAAATAGCTGTGTTTGTGTGCTTCTTTTTGTTTCTCCAGCTGAGCATAGAGCCTGTGATGAGGGAGTTCATGCCTGACATCGCTCTGGGCGTCTCTGTCATGACCCTGAGGGAGCACCGTATGGGGAACAGGGACGGTCACAACCCTCACCCTCATGGCCCCACCCTGACCCCACACCTCCCCCCCGGACCCTGTCCCTCAACTCGCCTCAGCCATGGCCACGCACACTCCTGTAAGAGGCACGCTCCAGAGCCAAAGCTGGAGGCCCAGGCAGAGTTCCCTGACCTCTACGACTTCTCCTGCCGACCAGCCACCCCGACCTCCAGCCACCCCCTGGCTCCTCCCTTCGCAGGGCCAGACCTCTACAGCCACAGCCCCTCCAGCAGCCTCCCTCCCTCCTACGTGTCTGACACTCAGGGATGGACAGTTGAGGCACGCTCTGACCCCCTGCACTTGGACGTGCTGGGCCTGCCCCCCCAGCGGCAGGATGGAGCTCTGGCTAATCCCTCTGGTTCCCATGCCAAGGCAGGACATGTCCCCAGAGGACAATCAAACAATGAGACTGACCTCACTCACGGCCTTGGCCACTTGTGGGGCTCCGCTAGTGGAAACCTAGAAGGGTATGAGGAGAGGCCGTCGGCCCACAGTGAACCCCAGAAGATTACTGGCGAGTCCACAGGGTCAGGGGCCCAGCAGCCTCATAGAAATAGTGTTAGCGAGGAGGCTAACAGAGACCGCAGGTCGCCTAACAAGCCTGACTACCCTTACAAGAAGTCAGCACTTTAACCCATGGGGAGGAGTGGGGGTTGAGTTGTCTAAAGGGAAAGGTGGGGGAAATTACCTCCAGTCATGGACATCAGAGCACTAATGAGTGTGTGAAGGGTTGGCTAATGATTTCTATTTATATATTGTGTGTGTAAATATCCCACCTCCTCCAGCCCTCCCTTTATGACATAGTACTGTCTTCACCTCACGTCTCCTCTGATTGTTACAGACTAGCGGCATCTAGTCTGTAGGTTAGAGAAACAGCAGTGACTGTAGTGTTGCAGTCAGACTGTTGAATTGAAGCTTGCCGAAGTCAACCTCAGTGCTGCAGTTTTACAATATCATTCCAGCAGTACTGTTTAGGAGGGGTTTTGCCTATTTTCCTTGAGCCTTGTTGCACACAGAGGTGTGTTGTAACCTCTTAGATGTGGGAGTCAGGAATGAAGATCATATCATTACGATCATAACAACAATGTGTTATGATCGTAACAATTGTGTAATATAGCTGAAATATGTGCTGAGGACATGTGATATACATAAGGACTGTAGTCATCAGCATATACACTGCTCAAAAAAATAAAGGGAACACTTAAACAACACAATGTACCTCCAAGTCAATCACACTTCTGTGAAATCAAACTGTCCACTTAGGAAGCAACACTGATTGACAATAAATTTCACATGCTGTTGTGCAAATGGAATAGACAAAAGGTGGAAATTATAGGCAATTAGCAAGACACCCCCAATAAAGGAGTGATTCTGCAGGTGGTGACCACAGACCACTTCTCAGTTCCTATGCTTCCTGGCTGATGTTTTGGTCACTTTTGAATGCTGGCGGTGCTCTCACTCTAGTGGTAGCATGAGACGGAGTCTACAACCCACACAAGTGGCTCAGGTAGTGCAGCTCATCCAGGATGGCACATCAATGCGAGCTGTGGCAAGAAGGTTTGCTGTGTCTGTCAGCGTAGTGTCCAGAGCATGGAGGCGCTACCAGGAGACAGGCCAGTACATCAGGAGACGTGGAGGAGGCCGTAGGAGGGCAACAACCCAGCAGCAGGACCGCTACCTCCGCCTTTGAGCAGGAGGAGCACTGCCAGAGCCCTGCAAAATGACCTCCAGCAGGCCACAAATGTGCATGTGTCAGCATATGGTCTCACAAGGGCTCTGAGGATCTCATCTCGGTACCTAATGGCAGTCAGGCTACCTCTGGCGAGCACATGGAGGGCTGTGCGGGCCCACAAAGAAATGCCACCCCACACCATGACTGACCCACCGCCAAACCGGTCATGCTGGAGGATGTTGCAGGCAGCAGAACGTTCTCCACGGCGTCTCCAGACTCTGTCACGTCTGTCACATGTGCTCATGTGCTCAGTGTGAACCTGCTTTCATCTGTGAAGAGCACAGGGCGCCAGTGGCGAATTTGCCAATCTTGGTGTTCTCTGGCAAATGCCAAACGTCCTGCACGGTGTTGGGCTGTAAGCACAACCCCCACCTGCGGACGTCGGGCCCTCATACCACCCTCATGGAGTCTGTTTCTGACCGTTTGAGCAGACACATGCACATTTGTGGCCTGCTGGAGGTCATTTTGCAGGGCTCTGGCAGTGCTCCTCCTGCTTAAAGACGGAGGTAACGGTCCTGCTGCTGGGTTGTTGCCCTCCTCCACGTCTCCTGATGTACTGGCCTGTCTCCTGGTAGCGCCTCCATGCTCTGGACACTACGCTGACAGACACAGCAAACCTTCTTGCCACTTGTGTGGGTTGTAGACTCCGTCTCATGCTACCACTAGAGTGAGAGCACCGCCAGCATTCAAAAGTGACCAAAACATCAGCCAGGAAGCATAGGAACTGAGAAGTGGTCTGTGGTCACCACCTGCAGAATCACTCCTTTATTGGGGGTGTCTTGCTAATTGCCTATAATTTCCACCTTTTGTCTATTCCATTTGCACAACAGCATGTGAAATGTATTGTCAATTAGTGTTGCTTCCTAAGTGGACAGTTTGATTTCACAGAAGTGTGATTGACTTGGAGTTACATTGTGTTGTTTAAGTGTTCCCTTTATTTTTTTTGAGCAGTGTACTTTACCTGGAAGATATATACATAGGATCTCAGTATAAACTAGTGAACACCAGCACATAGCTCAAAACAGCGTTATCTTCATGATAAAGTTATGTAAAAACATGTCTATATTTTCTTGCTCCTCTCATTTGTATTTCCTCTCTCTTCCTGTAGCATTCCTCCAGTACGTACCTCACCTGATTGGTTACATTTGATTTCCCCTTCCTGGTGATGAGTACTAGGCTCTGGCTGGTTCGGATCAGGCAGGAAGTGGATCAGACGGGAAGTAGGTCTGTGGAGGCTGTCATTGTTCTCTCTGGATACCGCGGTTGTCTTCTGGGTTATTGTTTGTGTCCAGAACTCACCAGTGCTGCTTCTGCACAGTCTCTGGCTTTTATATTCTCACAAAAGCATGAGCCTAGGGTTTTCAGAATGAGAGCGGAGGGTGAGTGCATAGGTTGATGACTGAGGTACACTGGGAAAGATAAGGGTGCCATGGCAACTGTTGTACAGTGGTGTGTGATTGAACGCGCTAGTCAGGAGATGTTTGTATTCAGCAGAACGTGTGTGTGGTTTCATACTCCCAGGCAACTGTTTAAACAGTGTCAGTACTGTAGACTCAGTATCCATCTTTAATCAGGTCTGTATTTACATATCAACACGAGGCTCTGAGATGATTAACCAGTGACCGACCATAGAATGGTATGGCCAATATGCTTGAAACCACCTTGCTCTTTCAATGGAATTAACAATTAGAAGCCTTAATCCACATTTTGAAGTGACCAAACGGGATTCATCACAAGCGTGATGCCACCACTGGCTCTCCTAGTTGTCAGTGTGACTCTTCTGTACACCCTCTCTACACACACACACTCCATTCCAATGTACTCTGTCTAATGTTCATTTTGGTTGTTCCCATGCACTACGTGACCACCATCACGCCACCTTTTGGCCAATCCTGGACCTGCAAAGACCTGCTCTTTCTCTCTCTCTGCCATCAGAGATTATGGCATACTGAATGAGAGCTATCGGGCCTGTTGCTACAGAAACCAAAGTGCACACATCAGAGCCTGTAAGATCAGCCACACCTGTCTCTCCTATGACAAACTGACAAACCCATGATACATAAAGATGCAACATTGCACTGTAGGAACAATCCATTTCACATGGGAGCAGGGGGGAATATGAACAAATTAATTTAGAACAAAAGGGATCCAGAACACCTAAATCATTCTTTAGTAAATAAAATTGTATGGCCTCCATCACCTGCATTCTACCATTCAGAAATCCTGAGCATTGCCTGTAAATAATAATTTGATATACTGTACAACAGAAATCCTTGTTATTACATTTTAGTGGCTTTAGATGAATTATTCAGCTGTTTTGTAGCTGTGGAGGACTACAGTGTGAAGCTGTTTAGAACCACATTTCACCTAGAAAGAATAATCAGACTCAAATTTTTCTTAAATGTTTTGTTTTATGGAAATTGTCTAATATTGTTATTGGTGAGAATACCACAATTGTGTAGATTTTATACATTTTATTTTTAAATCTAGCACAGGATTTTTAAATTAGCGCAGGAACATGTAGATGATCTGTAGATATTCACTCTGCCATGTAGTAATGAAGTTGCAGGGCAGAAACATGTTTTTTTTCATCCAGTTTGCTTTGGGGGAAAAAATTCAAAACTTCAGATTCCTCATGTTCATGTTCATGTTGGTTAGTTGCTTTATTTTCCAGGACAGTGTTCCCTTTGAATAAAAAGCCTCCACATTCTCTTTTTGCTCTTTGCTGTCAGTGCCTTCCCCTGCCAGAAACTGGGCTTTTGTTGGAGAAGTGACTGATATCCTATGCAAGCCTTTTCTACAAGCTTACCAACCTGCATCAAATAGTCCTTTGTGAAACTCATATAGCTAATTATTTGTTTACATAGTGGGTTTTTTGGTACCTTTGAAATTGAACCCTCTGGAACTGTGATTAGTTATTTGTTGAGAACTTTATAATTGAACAGGTACTTTGTACTTGTTTGATCTATATAAACACTTCTGTAGATTCCTGTACTAAGTTGTATTTAGTTTAACTGGTTCTATTTTTCTACTGTTACCTCAAAAGGTGCATAACAGTGATGAACTTTGGCATCTTTGAAATAAACTGCTTCAATATAATTCTAGACTGTGTTAAGTCATTGAGTTCAACCTAGAATAACAATGAGTCAGGCATCTAAGAAGTACTTTCTGGTTCAAGAAGCAGTGCGACTTCGCGGGGTCGTGTTTCGGAGGACGTATGGCTTTCGACCTTCGTCTCTCCCGAGTTCGTACAGGAGTTGCAGCGATGGGACAAGACTGTAACTACCAAGTGGATATCATGAAATTAGTGAGAAAAAGGGGTAAAAAGTATTTTACACTAGCCACATGATCACATCACGGAGTATGCTGGATCAACTATTCAAATGTTTAATTAACATGAATGCTAGTGACAACATTAAATGGACACATACTGGATCTGTTTCAATATGAATGGCAGTGCATCCTCATCAGGTGTCACATTATGAAATTCTAATGACAACTTGGACATAATTGACCAAATAACAGTAAGTCCATGTCTAAAATGACTAGATTCCATCAGCATCTCTCCAAGCCTGCTAACAGAATGCTACTTGCATGGTACTTCAGCTTCTCATAAGACATGGAACGCCATTTGAAATCCATGGAGAACCATTCGAGAACAACTTTTTTGGCAAAACTTTCAACTTCATAAACCTCAGTAACAGCATATTTTATAGCAGCACTGTTATTTAAAGCAGAATGTGTTTGGTGGACAGAACTGTTTTGCTATGAACCCAAAGTAACATTACAAAATTACACAAGTAAACAACAGGACACCGTGGGGCAGAATGACATCAGCTCCCCAAAGAATTGGTGGATGGCTTCTGCTGTGATGACCTGAGAGGGAGAAGGGAGGAGTGGTTCAATGGAGATTAGAGATGAACGAACAAAGTAGTAGGTCTGCAGTACTTGTTTTACTTTTCAGCTACTGTTTGGGCCCAAGCAAATCAATTATATACATTCAATCATTCAGTGCTGACGTGTCAAGTAACCTGCAGTATGGACTGCTGCTCATAGATTTTGGTTTCTTATGCTGTATTTATGTGCTCTCAGAATTATTGGAAATATTCTGGAACTATCACCAGACATTTTGTCCTCAGTAAACAATAAACATACAGCACCTCACCTTTCCTTCATCAGCAATCTGCTGTAGGAAAGCCATCAGTTCAGTCTCCATCTCAATAAACTCAGAGATAGAAGGAACAACAATTACTTTCATCAATCTGGTTCATCAAATGGTATAAACCCTGTGTTAGGTTACATCTACAGTTAATAGCTGCCAAACAAATGAATGAAAAAGATGGTCTCCATCATTAAATTAAACAATCTCCAGTTGCTGAATGCTGTCCAGAGTTCTCAGGCCTGACATAAGCAGACTGTTGAGACTAGCAGTTCCTTGCTCTATAGTGCCTCGGTTCTCACAGGCCAGGACAGTATCTGACTCATCCAGCAGGCCCTCTGAGCAGAAATGACAACACATATTCAATGGAAACAGCTCTCCAACTTTATCCAATCCAATGGGCTGAGACTACAATGTGCTGAAGAGCCCGTAGTCTATTGCTACCTCATACAACCCAATGAAACGGTTAGCTACAGCAATCTGTTCCACATCAAATAGCTAAAAACAACAGTGGCTGCACTGTGCTTTGAATAAAACATGGCAAAACACACAATCTCAAGAGAGAAGCATCTTTACTGGCCCACCTTGCAACTGACACAGGTGCACAGCTTGACTCTCCAGTGGTTAGGCCAGCTTCCCTAGCGCTCTCCAAGCCGTGGGCCTTCAGCTTCCTCAGCCTGCAGTACACAATATTGACCTGGCTCTTCACAGGAAGACCTGCGTTACACAGGTCCTGCTGTTCCTCCAGACCGTAGTCGGGACGGCTCAGGGGAGCCTTCACTTGCTAGCTCCAGGGCCAGAGCAATTTACAGATGTTCTGGGGTAATTGTCACATCAGGGGATCTTATCCGCTGCTAATGACAAGTTAGTCTGGAATTCCACTGAAGTAGTTAACTTTTATTAAAACTTTTCCATCATTTGAGGTAGTCCAAAAGACAAAATAATATAGTGGGCTCACAGTTTGGGCTATATCCATATCACACACAATTGCATCCAAAACCGAAAGTGGACTTACTACGTTACCCACAATGCACTTCGGTGTTTTAAAGCTATACCCCCACTTTACCAACACTACCCACACTCTGGATGGTGATTAGACCTAACACCACTCCAACACTCATACAAAGGCACAACACCCAATGGTTTTCATTTCAGTTATATGGACATTAGACATGTTACCCCTTTGGGATCTTGATTTTTTTTCTTCTTCTTCTTTTCAGTCCACAAAGTTCCCTGAACTTGTCCTGTTCAGTAATAACTTCACTTGACGGAGCAAATAGTCTATACAGTCCATATTCCCTAATTGCTAAAAAGCACATGGAGCGGTGGGTAGCAGCATACAGGGGCTGTTGGTTTAAGAGGAGGATACCTAGAGAAAAAGGCAAGTCAGTGGTTCCAGTACCTAGCAGTAGTACATTGTGTAGTTCCAGTGTGAATGCAGGACCCCAATTTATCTCTCCTGAAAAAGTAAAAAGGTTAACACTGTTCTATTTCAAGAATGTTACTTTCCGTTTCCAAAAATACCTGGCTTTCTTCCCATACAAAATAAAATAGTTCCCAAAGCATAAATGGCCCACGTCTCAATGCATAGAATATCTAACTGTCACAATTTACAGTCCCGCCTACTTCAGTGTGTTTTTTTAATATATTGAATTTTACATTTTTTAACAATAATAATGCAGCAATAAGTAAATGCCCTTTTTTACCTCCCAGAACAGTTTGTATGGAACCATTCAGTTCATCATCAACAACCTAACTGTTTTTTTGTTCCTCTGGTCTCCCTGTGGGAGTCTGATCCAAAGCAGGGTGAGTAACAGTCCATGTTTGGCCTTGTTGCATTACTTGACTGACCCCACTTGACTGAACTCCATCTGGTGTCGCAGACCCACTCACAAAATAAGTGGTATCAGAAGCATACCACTGCTGGCTTGCTTCTGAAGCTAAGCAGGGTTGGTCCTGGTCAGTCCCTGGATGGGAGACCAGATGCTGCTGGAAGTGGTGTTGGAGGGCCAGTAGGAGGCACTCTTTCCTCTGGTCTAAAAAAATATCCCAATGCCCCAGGGCAGTGATTGGGGACACTGCCCTGTGTAGGGTGCCGTCTTTCGGATGGGACGTTAAACGGGTGTCCTGACTCTCTGAGGTCATTAAAGATCCCATGGCACTTATCATAAGAGTAGGGGTGTTAACCCCGGTGTCCTGGCTAAATTCCCAATCTGGCCCTCAAACCATCATGGTCACCTAATAATCCCCAGTTTACAATTGGCTCATTCATCCCCCTCCTCTCCCCTGTAACTATTCCCCAGGTCGTTGCTGCAAATGAGAACGTGTTCTCAGTCAACTTACCTGAAAAAATAAAATAAAAAGAAGCAAGCTCTGCGTTCTTCTCACTACCATTGTCACTGTTTTGTTCGTCCATGAACAGGTTGGGTAGATCCAGATCAGAATCATGGAGGCCTGCATCCAGATCAGGTGACAAAACCTCTGCAGGTTGCCACGCTTCGGCGTGTGTGAACACCCAACTGTTGTCTAGAGTCGTGCGGTAGTTGTACGGCTTGAGTTTGTCATGATGAATAACCTTCACCTTTGTTCTCGGGCTCTTTTGAATCTGGTTAACCAAGTCGTCCAGCTGTCCCAGTATGAAGTAAGGACCCTCATAGGATGGTAGGAACTTACTAACTTTGTCCCGCACCCGCTTGTTCCTTTAATTAAGTACTATACTGTGTCACCAACGTTGTAGTGTCCTTGCGATATACTTGTCATACTGTTTTTTAACACGCTCCACAGACTGACCCAGCGCTTCCCTTGCAATCTGGTGAGCAACTTCCAATCTGTCTCGTAGCTGTGCCACATACTGTGGAGGGGTCTTGGCGTGCTCATGATGAGGTGGTAAACCTGCCACAGGGCAAGGGGTTCTGTTACTTCTCTTCCAAGGAGCATCATGTTTGGAGTGAACCCTTTTGAGCTGTGCTTTGTTGCTCTAAATCAAATCAAATTTTATTTTTCACATACACATGGTTAGCAAATGTTAATGCGAGTGTAGTGAAATGGTTGTGATGTTGAGTGTGAGGTTATTTTACTGACACCACACTCCGAGGGCCCTCACCTCCTCCCTGTAGGCCATCTCGACGTTGTTGATAATCAAGTGTCGTCTGCAAACTTGATGATTGAATTGGAGGCGTGCATGGCCACGCAGTCATGGGTGAACAGGGAGTACAGGAGAGGGTTGAGAATGCAACCTTGTGGGGCCCCAGTGTTGAGGATCAGCGGGGTGGAGATGTTGTTTCCTACCCTCACCACCTGGGGGCGTCCCATCAGAAAGTCCAGGAACCAGTTGCACAAGGCGGAGTCGAGACCCAGGGTCTCAAGCTGAATAACGAGTTTGGAGGGTACTATGGCATTAAATTCTGAGCTGTAGTCGATGAACAGCATTCTTACATATAGTTGAAGTCGGAAGTTTACATACACCTTAGCCAAATACATTTAAACTCAGTTTTTCCACAATTCCTGACATTTAATCCTAGCAAAAATTCCCTGTCTTAGGTCCATTAGGATCACCACTTTATTTTAAGAATGTGAAATGTTGTAGTATTTGGTAGCATTGCCTCTAAATTGTTTAACTTGGGTCAAACATTTCAGGTAGCCTTCCACAAGCTTCCCACAATATAATGGGTGAATTTTGTGGGTCATAATGGGTGAATTTTGTGGGTCATAATGGGTCATTAAGGCTAAACAGTTCTATTTTTGTTTCATCAGACCAGAGGACATTTCACCAAAAAGTACGATCTTTGTCCCCATGTACAGTTGCAAACTGTAGTCTGGCTTTTTTATGGCGGTTTTGCAGCAGTGGCTTCTTCCTTGCTGAGCAGCCTTTCATTTTATGTCGATACGGGACTCGTTTTACTGTGGATATAGATACTTTTGTACCGGTTTCCTCCAGCATCTTCACAAGGTCCTTTGCTGTTGTCCTGGGATTGATTTGCACCTTTTGCACCAAAGTACGTTCATCTCTAGGAGACAGAACGCGTCTCTTCCTGAGCGATATGACGGCTGCTTGGTCCCATGGTGTTTATACTTGCTGACTATTGTTTGTACAGATGAATGTGGTACCTTCAGGCATTTGGAAATTGCTCCCAAGGATGAACCAGACTTGTGGAGGTCTACACATTCTTTTTTTTGGCTAATTTCTTTTGATTTTCCCATGATGTCAAGCAAAGAGGCACTGAGTTTGTAGGTAGACTTGAAATACATCCACAGGTACACCTCAAATTGACTCAAATCAGAAGCTTCTAAAGCCATGACATAATTTTATGGAATTTTCCAAGCTATTTAAAGGCAAAGTCAACTTAGAGTATGTAAACTTCTGACCCACTGGAATTGTGATACAGTGAATTATAAGTGAAATAATCTGTCTGTCAACAATTTTTGGAAAAATTACTTGTGTCATTTACAAAGTAGATGTCCTCACAGACTTGCCAAAACTGTAGTTTGTTAACAAGACATTTGTGGAGTGGTTGAAAAACGAGTTTTAATGACTCCAACCTAAGTGTATGTAAACTTCCGACTTCAACTGTAGGTATTCCTCTTGTCCAGATGGGTTAGGGCAGTGTGCAGTGTGATTGCGATTGCGTCGTCTGTGGACCTATTGGGGCGGTAAGCAAATTGGAGTGGGTCTAGGGTGTCAGGTAGGGTGGAGGTGATATGATCCTTTGCTAAGCACTTCATGATGACGGAAGTGAGTACTACAGGGCGATAGTCGTTTAGCTCAGTTACCTTAGCTTTCTTGGGAACAGGAACAATGGTGGCCCTCTTGAAGCATGTGGGAACAGCAGACTGGGATAGGGATTGATTGAATATGTCCGTAAACACACCAGCCACCTGGTCTGTGCATGCTCTGAGGACACGGCTAGGGATGTGAGGGTTAACACGTTTGAATGTTTTACTCACGTTGGCTGCGGTTAAGGAGAGCCCGCAGGTTTTGGTAGCGGGCCGTGTCGATGGCACTGTATTGTGCTCAAAGCGAGCAAAGAAGTTGTTTAGTTTGTCTGGGAGCAAGATATCAGGGTCCGCAACAGGGCTGGTTTTCTTTTTGTAGTCCGTGATTGACTGTAGACCCTGCCACCCCTGTAGACCCTGCCACATACCTGCCACACACTGTTTGTATTCGGTCATGTTTCCGGGCGCCTTGCCCTGATTAAAAGCAGTGGTTCGCGCTTTCAGTTTTTCGCGGATGCTGCCATCAATCCACGGTTTCTGGTTGGGGCAGGTTTTATTATTCGCCGTGGGTACAACATCACCGATGCACTTGCTAATAAACTCACTGAATCAGCGTATACATCAATGTTGTTGTTCGACGCTATCCGGAACATATCCCAGTCCACGTGATCGAAGCAATCTTGAAGCGTGGAATCAGATTGGTCGGACCAGCGTTGAACAGACCTGAGCATGGGCGTTTCCTGTTTTAGTTTCTGTCTTATCGGCTGGGAGCAACAAAATAGAGTCGTGGTCAGATTTGCCCAAAAGAAGGGCGAGGGAGGGCTTTGTATGCGTCGCGGAAGTTAGAGTAACAATGATCCATGATTTTGCCGGCCCGGGTCGCGCATTCGATATGCTGATCAAATTTATGGAGCCTTGTTTTCAGATTAGCCTTGTTAAAATCTCCAGCTACAATAAATGCAGCCTCAGGATATGTGGTTTACAGTTTACATAGAGTCCAATGAAGTTCTTTCAGGGTCTTCGAGGTGTCTGCTTGGGGGGGGGATATACACGACTGTGATGATAATTGAAGAGAAATCTCTTGGTAGATAATGCGTTCGGCATTTGATTGTAAGGAATTCTAGGTCAGGTGAATAAAAGGAATTGAGTTCCTGTATGTTATGATCACACATGACTCGTTAATCATAAGGCATACACCCCCGCCCTTATTCTTACTAGAGAGATGTTTATTTCTGTCGGCGTGATGCGTGAAGAAACCAGGTGGCTGTACCGACTCTGATAATGTATCCCGAGTGAGCCATGTTTCCGTGAAACAGAGAATGTTACAATCTCTGATGTCTCTCTGGAAGGCAACCCTTGCTCGGATTTTGTCTACCTTGTTGTCAAGAGACTGGACATTGGCAAGTAGTATACTCTTCTGCGGTGCCGTTGTTTTGGGCCTGCTGGGATCAAACAGAGGATCCGCTTTGAGAAAATCATATTCCTGATCATAATGTTGGTAAGTTCACGTTGCTCTTATATCCAATAGTTCCTACCGGCTGTATGTAAAAAGACTTAAGATTTCCTGGGGTAACAGTGTAAGAAATAATACAGAAAAAAACAAATTACTGCATAGTTTCCTTAGATACGCGAAGCGAGGCGGCCATCTCTGTCAGCGCCCTCTTTCGCACTACTGCTACTCTCTGTTCATCATAAATGCATAGTCACTTTAACCATATCGACATGTACATACTACCTCAATCAGCCTGACTAACCGGTGTCTGTATGTAGCCTCGCTACTTTTATAGCCTCGCTACTGTATATAGCCTGTCTTTTTACTGTTGTTTTATTTCTTCACCCACCTATTGTTCACCTAATACCTTTTTTTTACCCATTGGTTAGAGCCTGTAAGTAAGCATTTCACTGTAAGGTCAACACCTGTTGTATTCAGCGCACGTGACAAATAAACTTTGATTTGATTTGAAGTAAACAAGTATAGGCCATCACGGCGAATGGAATCATGAGGTCCCAGTCCCAATGACAACTTTCTGTGGTGATGGCTAAGATCTTCTACAGAGTGGCATTAAATCTTTCGACTTGCCCGTCTGATTGCGGTCTGAAAGCGGTTGTGCGACCATCTGTTAGATTCCTAACAGTTCACATTCTTTGGAAGACTTCAGACTCGAATTTGGAGCCTTGATCGCTGTGGAGTGTCCCATTCAGCTGTCAGAACTTCAGCCACTGTCACGGCTTGATCGTTTGGCAGAGGGTAGGCTTCCACCCACTTTGTGAAATAGTCTTGAACCACAAATATGTAGCGATTGTAGCGTTCTGTCTCGTTCATGGGGCCCATGAGATCAATGGCGATCCTCTCCATGGTTACTCCCACGCGGTCAGTGCCCATAGGTGCTTGGGGCTTCCTCGGAGGTCTGACATTAGCGGCACAGCTGGTACATGTATGACACCATAGTGTGACAACCTCTCTCATTCGGTGCCGGTAGTATCTTGTCTGCAGCCGGGCAAGTGTGCGTTCTACGCCAAAGTGACTGCCTACTGGGCCGTCGTGCATCTGCTTCATGATGTCCGTCCAGAACACAAGAGGTAAGAGTATCTGTGGGTAAAACACTGCGCCTTCGGTACAGTAGAAGCGCTGTAAAAGAATGCCATCCTTGACATACAGTCTCTTCCACTGGCTCCAATAGGCCTTAGTCGCTGGCCCGAAAGGCGACACATCTCCCCATGATGGGCATTCCTGTCCTTCCTCGAGCCATCTCTTGACGGGGCCTATATCAGTCAGCCATCTGAACTTGACATAATTTCTCAGTAGTCCATCAATGGAACAGTGTTACTTGCGTTGGTGAGGCAAATCTTTTCCACGTCCGGCGTGTTACCTTCACTCTCCCGATGACCCGACTCCACGTCGACGGCAGCTCCAGAAGCTCCATGGAGTACAGGCTGTATGCTGGGGTCTTCCCCTACCCCCACTGAACAGAGCTCCAGAGAAGTAGCTTCCACAGCATAATCAGCTAAGTCACGCTGCACTTCCACTATGCTAGTACGCGTTCCTCACCATCCTGCATTTGGGACAAGACGGCTCCAAAGCCGAAGTTGCTGCTGTCGAGTGGATAGCCCAAGACGGGGACGGTGGTGAGTAGCTTCTTTCATTCTTTGAACGCGTCTTGGCACTCTTGCGTCCACCGGAAACGAGCATGCTTCTTGGTAAGCTCATGAAGGCGCTTGGCTACAGCAGCAAAATCTTTGACAAATCGTCGGTAGTACGAGGCCAGGCCGACGAACTGACGGACTTCTGAAACGCAGGTAGGCTGGGGCCATTCTTGGACTTTCAGAATTTTCTGGTGATCTGTGGCAATGCCGTGTTCGGAAACGATGTGTCCAAGGTAGGTTACCTGTCGGCGGAAGAGACAGCACATGAAGGGTTTCAATTTCAGGTTGGCTTGGCGTAGCCAATCGAACACTTGTGCGAGGCGTTGGAGCATCTCCATGTCATCCCTTCCCAGGATGATGATGTCATCTACATATACTAGGCAGGTCTCCCATTGCATTCCAGCCAGGACGCGGTCCATTAGACGTTGAAACGTCGCCGGTGCGTTGCAGAGCCCAAAAGACATCACATTCCACTCAAACGGGCCCTTCTTGTTGCAGAAAGGGGCCGCCTTACGGGCTCTGGGAGTAAGCTCTACCTGCCAGTAGCCTGACTCTACGTCCAAAGGGGTAAACCATTTGGCGTCGACAGGGTATCTAGAGTGTCTTGGATACGAGGAAGAAAATATGCATCCTTAACACTACGCTCATTTAGAGCCCTGTAGTCCAAACATAGACCGTATGTCTGGTCCTTTTTACGTACCATGACTATTAGTGAAGTCCAGCTGCTGTGGCTTGGAGAGGCTACTCCAGTTTTAAGACATTGCTGGATCTGCTCATCTGCATTGAGCTGCTTTTCGAATGCCATCCGGGGCAGGTGCTGCTTCACAGGAAGCCCAGGCAACGTCTGAATGTCATGTTGTACAAGACTAGCGCAACCAAGATCAGTGGGTCCAGTAGAGAAGACATCTCCATAGGCACTAAGGAGTAGGCACTAAGGAGCCAGCCCACAACGTTCGTCTGCACTTTGCACAGTATAGCTTTCAGTATACACCAACTGTAAGTGATCAGGAACCGCTGGGGAGACAAGACTAGTTTGTGGTGACATGGAAGAAGTATCAGTGGGCTGAACAACATCTGCTGCCTGGAGGAATCCGGCGATAGCGCTTTTCTTTACTTTCACTGAATCTGTTCCTAGGTTGTAGAGCCTGATGGGGGTTTGATGATTGGCCTGTGCGTCAACCACAACCAGTGCCACCAGTAGACGATGCTTTTCAATTAATCCTTTAGTTGGGCTTAGCACCACGTCGCCTCTGACAGGTTCACGGAAGTGTGCGTTCCCCGGCAAAATGTACTCACACCCCAATTTGAGAATGGCTGTGCGTGCTATTCTTACGACATGCACCTTCGGTCTGTTCTTCAGGTTGAAGTAGGGCACATGTTCACCAAACAGCACAATTCTCTGGCTGCCGAAATCAAGACGTGCCCGTGACTGCTCCAGGAATGGATGACCGAGGATGGCTTCCGCGTACTCCGCCTCATCTACAACGATGAAGTTGACACTCACTGTGCGGGTACCAACCTGAATTGGAAGATTAACTTCTCCAAAGACTTTGACATTTACAGTACCAATGCCCTGCAGAGACTACACAGTTGGTAGCTGGAGTGGAGGTTTAAAGTCAGGGTGAATGGTGTCGTAACAGCACCAAGGCAGCACATTTCTCCGTGCCCCATGTGTCCAATGCCTTGGTAGTTGTGGCATCTGATTTCGTTCCAATTTGTATTTCTGCACTCACCAGTCTTTGGTTTGGACTTGAAGCTGGACTTTGGAGGTTTCTGACTCCACTCTACAGGTGGTGTCGTCCAACTCTCGCCTTCATTTTGGCTGTGGTCGTTGCATTCCCGTAAGGTAGCTGCTCTGGCTCTCCGCTCTGTAGTCTTGTAGTCTGCACACCAGACTGCATTAGTTGAGAAACACTGTTAGCTGCTCGCTTTGTGGTTTCGTACCTGTGGGCGACTTTGTATGCTCGTGCAAATGAGCTTTTGACGCTTCTCCACTAGCTTCTGCACAATGCCGGCATCTCCCATGGCATTAGTGAAGACCTCCACACTGATGGAGCCCTGTTCTGCCTCAGAGCGATCTGCATACACAATGAATACTTTCGTATAAATGTCATCTCTCAATACATGCAGTGATTCACCTGGTTTGCGCACTCTCTGCCTCAATGCCAATGGCAGCTGCATGCTCCGATGCTGGTCCGTATGCCGAGTTCACCTCCCCCACTATGCATGAGTAGTCCCAATGGGAAGACCTAGGATTCTTGTGGACCACAGCCCCTGCATCGTCCACTAAACAGAATCTCAGCTGGACTGACATTGTCCTTCCTGACCAGTGATTAGCTCTAGCACAGCTCTCAAAGGGATGTAAGAACTCTTACCATGAGCCTGAACCATCAAACTGACCTGGTCGTAGTGTGGTGATCCTCTCCGTCTGAGTAGCGTATTCATCCTCACTGTCAGATGAGATATCATAATGTACATGCCGGGGCTGCCTGCCATGGGAACTGGGTCTTGCTCGCCAGGGGCGAGACTGTTCGTTTTCATAACAGTACATTTCATTACCTTCAGTGGGCAGAGCATCATTCCGTATACATCCATGGCTGTCCTACGACTGTGAGCGGTGGTTTTCCACAGGAGGCATGACTGGAGGGGAGGGCAGAGCTGCTGGAATCCTGTGTGGGTAATGGGAGTAAACAGCATCTACGGGGGTACTCGCTGCATAGAGTATGTGGTTGGCAGAGTTGAAAGGGTTAGTGCATGGAATATACAGCATTTCAGTAGTTGGCTGAAACACATTTACAGAGATAGCATTTTTAGGTGAGCATCTATCATGCCAGCTGGCATAGTTTTGGTTGTGACTTAGCTGTGATTCGATTCCACTGTCACCCACATTTCCGTTTTTCACACGAGACTTGAATGGATTAGTTTCTCTCCTTGGCCGTTGAGAAGACGTCTTTGACTCACGGCATGAGTCAGCCATACTAGCTACATCTGAACTTGGCATTAATGGATTGCAGTTACTGTTAGCATTTGCAACATCAAATTCGTTCATCCAGTCTGCAAATGAGATTTGTGATTGGCTTTCTTCATTCACTGTATTTAGCGACATTAATGGGTTCGAGTAGCACATCGAATCCAAGGCTAATTATTTCTCAATATAACAGATTTCCTGTGTGTAGCCGCCATTTCACAACTTTAGCTAGAACGTCAGCCACTATTTAGACAATGTGTAACGGCTTTCTTCCTAGGATGAAGGAGAGGACCAAAATGCAGCGCGGCTAGTGTTCAACATGATTTAATAAAGAAGAGACAATAACGTGAACACTATACAAAATACAAAATAACAAATGTGAAAACCGAGACAGTCCTATCTGGTGCAGAACACAAAGACAGAAGACAACCACCCACAATTCCCAACACAAAACAAGCCACCTATATATGATTCTCAATCAGGGACAACGATAGACAGCTGCCTCTGATTGAGAACCATATTAGGCTGAACATAGAAACAGACAAACTAGACACACAACATAGAATTCCCACCCAGCTCACGTCCTGACCAACACTAAACAAGCAAAACACACAAGAACTATGGTCAGGACGTGACACAATGATGATTAACTTTGCTGGCGGCTCTGGCGGCTCCTGACTGGCTGGCGGCTCTGGCGGCTCCTGACTGGCTGGCGGCTCTGGCGGCTCCTGACTGACGGACGGCTCTAGCGGCTCCTGACTGACGGGCGGCTCTAATGGCTCGGGACAGACGGGCGGCTCTGACGGCTCGGGACAGACGGGCGGCTCAGATGGTGCTGGGCAGACGTATGGCTCAGATGGCGCTGGGCAGACGGATGGCTCAGACGGTGCTGGGCAGACGGATGGCTCAGACGGCGCTGGGCAGGCAGGCAGCTCAGACGGCGCTGCGCAGTCAAGCAGTGCAGGCGGCATTGAGCAGACGAGCAGTGCAGGCGGCGTTGGGCAGACGGCAGACTCTGACCTGCTGAGGCGCATAGTAGGCCTGGTGCGTGGTGCCAGAACTGGTGGTACTGGGCTGGAGACACGCACCTCAAAGCTAGTGCGGGGAGCAGGAACAGGGCACACTGAATTCTCAAAGCGCACTATAGGCCTGGTGCGTGGTACCGGCACTCTCCTCTCTGCACAGACCATACAAACGCTTCACACCGCGTGGCCGCGGCCACCCTAATCTGGTGGTCCCAGCGCGCACGACCCACGTGGAGTTCCAGGTCTCCGGTAGCCTCTGGAACTGCCGATCTGCGGCCAACAAGGCAGAGTTCATCTCAGCCTATGCCTTCCTCCAGTCCCTCGACTTCTTGGCACTGATGGAAACATGGATCACCACATTCCAATTAGCTTGGTTTTGGAGCGAGCGGGCGCATTCGCATTCGCTCCGCAGGTAGTATAACTTTTCATTACATTTCATTACATTTCATTACATTTCATTATAGTACAACGGTTTGATTTGTCTAACCTTAGCCATTTCTTCTTAGCTAGCTACATAGTCGTCTTTGTATCAAAGATAATTGCGTAATTATCGTATTTCGTCTTCCTATCGTAGTCTACACTGCTATCTGCCCAGCAGCTAGCCAGCTAGCCAGCTAGCAAACGTCCACCGTCTACCGAATAGCAGCACTGTAGAAACTATTACACTCAACGGAACGACTTGATTAGTGTAGTGTTAGCTAGCTACATAGTTGTCTTTGCTGTCTTCGTATCCAAGATAATTGGGTAGTTCAGAGTGTGTAGTTTTAGAGTGATTATCTTAATTTACCGAGGTTAGCTAGCCAGCTATTTGTCGTCCTTAACGTAGGAAACACTGCTAGCTAGCCAACAGCTAGCCAACGTCTACCGAATAGAACTTCCGCACTCAACAACCCGGTCGCATTCCGCTTCGCTCCACAGGTAGTATCACATTTTCATTTCATTTCATTACAGTACAACGGTTTGATTTGTTTGATCGTAGCTAGCTACATAGCTAGCTACATAGCCGTCTTTTATCAAAGATAATTGTGTAGTCTAGAGCGATTTTCTAGGTTAGCTAGCCAGCTATTGTCGTTCTTTTAACGCAACGTAACGTAATCAACACTGCTAGCTAGCCAGCTAGCCACCGAATAGCAGCACTGTAGCAGCACTGTAGAAACTATTACACTCAACGGAACGACTTGATTAGTGTAGTGTCAACAACGCAGCCACTGCCAACTAGCCTACTTCAGCAGTACTGTATCATTTTAATCATTTTAGTCAATAAGATTCTTGCTACGTAAGCTTAACTTTCTGAACATTCGAGACGTGTAGTCCACTTGTCATTCCAATCTCCTTTGCATTAGCGTAGCCTCTTCTGTAGCCTGTCAACTATGTGTCTGTCTATCCCTGTTCTCTCCTCTCTGCACAGACCATACAAACGCTTCACACCGCGTGGCCGCGGCCACCCTAATCTGGTGGTCCCAGCGCGCACGACCCACGTGGAGTTCCAGGTCTCCGGTAGCCTCTGGAACTGCCGATCTGCGGCCAACAAGGCAGAGTTCATCTCAGCCTATGCCTCCCTCCAGTCCCTCGACTTCTTGGCACTGACGGAAACATGGATCACCACAGATAACACTGCTACTCCTACTGCTCTCTCTTCGTCCGCCCACGTGTTCTCGCACACCCCGAAAGCAGCTGGTCAGCGGGGTGGTGGCACCGGGATCCTCATCTCTCCCAAGTGGTCATTCTCTCTTTCTCCCCTTACCCATCTGTCTATCGCCTCCTTTGAATTCCATGCTGTCACAGTTACCAGCCCTTTGAAGCTTAACATCCTTATCATTTATCGCCCTCCAGGTTCCCTCGGAGAGTTCATCAATGAGCTTGATGCCTTGATAAGCTCCTTTCCTGAGGACGGCTCATCTCTCACAGTTCTGGGCGACTTTAACCTCCCCACGTCTACCTTTGACTCATTCCTCTCTGCCTCCTTCTTTCCACTCCTCTCCTCTTTTGACCTCACCCTCTCACCTTCCCCCCTACTCACAAGGCAGGCAATACGCTTGACCTCATCTTTACTAGATGCTGTTCTTCCACTAACCACATTGCAACTCCCCTCCAAGTCTCCGACCACTACCTTGTATCCTTTTCCCTCTCGCTCTCATCCAACACTTCCCACACTGCCCCTACTCGGATGGTATCGCGCCGTCCCAACCTTCGCTCTCTCTCCCCCGCTACTCTCTCCTCTTCCATCCTATCATCTCTCCCCTCTGCTCAAACCTTCTCCAACCTATCTCCTGATTCTGCCTCCTCAACCCTCCTCTCCTCCCTTTCTGCATCCTTTGACTCTCTATGTCCCCTATCCTCCAGGCCGGCTCGGTCCTCCCCTCCCGCTCCGTGGCTCGACGACTCATTGCGAGCTCACAGAACAGGGCTCCGGGCAGCCGAGCGGAAATGGAGGAAAACTCGCCTCCCTGCGGACCTGGCATCCTTTCACTCCCTCCTCTCTACATTTTCCTCTTCTGTCTCTGCTGCTAAAGCCACTTTCTACCACTCTAAATTCCAAGCATCTGCCTCTAAACCTAGGAAGCTCTTTGCCACCTTCTCCTCCCTCCTGAATCCTCCTCCCCCTCCCCCCCCTCCTCCCTCTCTGCAGATGACTTCGTCAACCATTTTGAAAAGAAGGTCGACGACATCCGATCCTCGTTTGCTAAGTCAAACGACATCGCTGGTTCTGCTCACACTGCCCTACCCTGTGCTCTGACCTCTTTCTCCCCTCTCTCTCCAGATGAAATCTCGCGTCTTGTGACGGCCGGCCGCCCAACAACCTGCCCGCTTGACCCTATCCCCTCCTCTCTTCTCCAGACCATTTCCGGAGACCTTCTCCCTTACCTCACCTCGCTCATCAACTCATCCCTGACCGCTGGCTACGTCCCTTCCGTCTTCAAGAGAGCGAGAGTTGCACCCCTTCTGAAAAAACCTACACTCGATCCCTTCGATGTCAACAACTACAGACCAGTATCCCTTCTTTCTTTTCTCTCCAAAACTCTTGAACGTGCCGTCCTTGGCCAGCTCTCCTGCTATCTCTCTCAGAATGACCTTCTTGATCCAAATCAGTCAGGTTTCAAGACTAGTCATTCAACTGAGACTGCTCTTCTCTGTATCACGGAGGTGCTCCGCACTGCTAAAGCTAACTCTCTCTCCTCTGCTCTCATCCTTCTAGACCTATCGGCTGCCTTCGACACTGTGAACCATCAGATCCTCCTCTCCACCCTCTCCGAGTTGGGCATCTCCGGCGCGGCCCACGCTTGGATTGCGTCCTACCTGACAGGTCGCTCCTACCAGGTGGCGTGGCGAGAATCTGTCTCCTCACCACGTGCTCTCACCACTGGCGTCCCCCAGGGCTCTGTCCTAGCCCAGGGCTCTGTCCTAGGCCCTCTCCTATTCTCGCTATACACCAAGTCACTTGGCTCTGTCATAACCTCACATGGTCTCTCCTATCATTGCTATGCAGACGACACACAATTAATCTTCTCCTTTCCCCCTTCTGATGACCAGGTGGCGAATCGCATCTCTGCATGTCTGGCAGACATATCAGTGTGGATGACGGATCACCACCTCAAGCTGAACCTCGGCAAGACGGAGCTGCTCTTCCTCCCGGGGAAGGACTGCCCGTTCCATGATCTCGCCATCACGGTTGACAACTCCATTGTGTCCTCCTCCCAGAGCGCTAAGAACCTTGGCGTGATCCTGGACAACTCCCTGTCGTTCTCAACTAACATCAAGGCGGTGGCCCGTTCCTGTAGGTTCATGCTCTACAACATCCGCAGAGTACGACCCTGCCTCACACAGGAAGCGGCGCAGGTCCTAATCCAGGCACTTGTCATCTCCCGTCTGGATTACTGCAACTCGCTGTTGGCTGGGCTCCCTGCCTGTGCCATTAAACCCCTACAACTCATCCAGAACGCCGCAGCCCGTCTGGTGTTCAACCTTCCCAAGTTCTCTCACGTCACCCCGCTCCTCCGCTCTCTCCACTGGCTTCCAGTTGAAGCTCGCATCCGCTACAAGACCATGGTGCTTGCCTACGGAGCTGTGAGGGGAACCGCACCTCAGTACCTCCAGGCTCTGATCAGGCCCTACACCCAAACAAGGGCACTGCGTTCATCCACCTCTGGCCTGCTCGCCTCCCTACCACTGAGGAAGTACAGTTCCCGCTCAGCCCAGTCAAAACTGTTCGCTGCTCTGGCCCCCCAATGGTGGAACAAACTCCCTCACGACGCCAGGACAGCGGAGTCAATCACCACCTTCCGGAGACACCTGAAACCCCACCTCTTTAAGGAATACCTAGGATAGGATAAAGTAATCCTTCTGACCCCCCCCCCCCTTAAAAGATTTAGATGCACTGTTGTAAAGTGGCTGTTCCACTGGATGTCATAAGGTGAATGCACCAATTTGTAAGTCGCTCTGGATAAGAGCGTCTGCTAAATGACTTAAATGTAATGTAATGTAATGTACCGGGCTGAGGGCACGCACTTCAGGGCGAGTGCGGGGAGAACGAACAGTGCGTACAGGGCTCTGGAGACGCACAGGAGGCTTGGTGCTTGTGCCGGAACTGGAGGCACTGGGCTGGAGACACGCACCACAGGAAGAGTGCGTGGAGGAGGAACAGGGCTCTGGAGACGCACTGGAGGCTTGGTGCGTGGTACCGGAACTGGAGGTACTGGGCTGGGGCGGGAAGGTGGAGCCGGATATACCGGACCGTGCAGGCGTACTGGCTCCCTTGAGCACCGAGCCTGTCCAACCTTACCTGTTTGTATGCTCCCCGTAGCCCGACCAGTGCGGGGAGGTGGAATAACCCGCACTGGGCTGTGTTGGTGAACCGGGGACACCATGCGTAAGGCTGGTGCCATGTATGCCGGCCCGAGGAGACGCACTGGAGACCAGACGCGTTGAGCCGGCTTCATGGCACCTGGCTCAATGCCCAATCTAGCCCTACCAGTGCGGGGAGGTGGAATTACCCGCACCGGGCTAAGCACACATACAGGAGACACCGTGCGCTCTTCCGCATAACACGGTGTCTGCCCGTACTCCCGCTCTCCACGGTAATCACACACCTCAGGGCGAGTACCGTGTATACTACGCCAAACCAACATCTCTCTCTCTTCGCTCTCCTCCAATATCACCAACAACTCATCAAATGTCTCATAATCTCCCATCCTTTCACTTTCCTCCAATCTGTCCAATAACTCCTCCACATTCTCCAACTCGTACCTCAATTTAGCCAACTACTCCTTATGGTAAGCACGGGGAACTGGCTCAAGTCTCCCACTTGACCCAGCCACACTCCCCGTGTGCCCCCCCCCCCCCCCCCCCCCCCCCAAGAAATTTTGGGGGGAGCCTCTCAGGCTTCCAGCCACTCTGCCTTGCTAGCTCCTGCTGCTGCTGCTGCCGCTGCTTCCCGTAGCCACGCTGCTTGGTCCGAGTTTGGTGGGTGGTTCTGTAAAGGCTTTCTTCCTGGGATGAAGGAGAGGACCAAAATGCAGTGCGGCTAGTGTTCAACATGATTTAATAAAGAAGAGACAATAACGTGAACACTATACAAAATACAAAATAACAAATGTGAAAACCGAGACAGTCCTATCTGGTGCAGAACAACACAAAACAAGCCACCTATATATGATTCTCAATCAGGGACAACGATAGACAGCTGCCTCTGATTGAGAACCATATTAGGCTAAACATAGAAACAGACAAACTAGACACACAACATAGAATTCCCACCCAGCTCACGTCCTGACCAACACTAAACAAGCAAAACACACAAGAACTATGGTCAGAACGTGACACAATGATGATTAACTTTGTTAGCCGTTAGCTCTCGAAAGTTCAATTCAAAATTATTTTTTGATTTCTCTTTTGATATTCCATGTGAATAACTCACCGATGCAGGCAGGATAAATCCCGGACAAGACCCCAATTTTACCTTTCCTGCCTCGCCTCCAGACCGTAGTCGGGATGGCTCAGGGGAGCCTTCACTTGCTAGCTCCAGGGCCAGAGCAACTTACAGATGTTCTGGGGTAATTTCCCAAATTTGGGGATCTTATCCGCTGCTAATGACGAGTTAGTCTGGAATTCCACTGAAGTAGTTAACTTTTATTAAAACTGGACATCATTGGAGGTAGTCCGTATAGTATACATTATTTCAAATTCCTTGTATTAATCAAACCATACGGCACCATTTTCTTGTTTTTTAAATTTACAGATAGCCAGGGGCACGCTCCACCACTCAGACATAATTTACAAATGAGGCAAGTGTTTAGTGAGTCCGCCAGATCAGAGGCAGTAGGGATGACCAGGGATGTTCTCTTGATACATGTGTGAATTAGACCTTTTTCTTGTCCTGCTATGCATTCAAAATGTAACGAGTACTTTTGGATGTCAGGGTAAAAATGTATGGAGTAAACAGTACATCATTGTCTTTAGGAATGTAGTGAAATAAAAGTAAAAGTAGTCAAAATATAAATAGTAAAGTACAGATACCCCAAAAAACAACTTAAGTAGTACTTTAAAGTACTTTTACTAAAGTACTTTACACCACTGGATAACATGCATTAAATCTTAGGCTTTTTAGGATTGTGTTTATTTTGACACTCTGGTGACACACATAAGCTCTCTAAAAGGAGTTGACACGATGAGAGGGTGGGCTGATGAAATCAGTCCTGTTTACAGTAAGCGGAGCTGTGAAGCCTGGCCAAGCTAGTCCCCAGAGCAGAGGAATCTGTGCACCATGGATAATTTCTCCCGTAACTACCCAGAGTAGAGGGTAGCGAGGCAGGCAGCAAACAGGAACAGGAGTCCACTGTGCATCCGCCCAATACATTACTCTCCAGCGCCATCTGCTTGGAGTCAGGTGACCTGCACTGCAAATCACTTAGCAAATAGCTGAGTGGATGACTCTTGAATAATGCATGAATTGGTTTAGCAGGCAGTGTTAACCAAATGTCTGCTTATGTATAGATGTGTTTATTTCGGCCTTCAATGGAAGGCAGCAGTACAATACAGAGAATCTCAAAATTCCTCTCCTCACTGCCCCCAAAAATGTATAATATGGTCCCCATCTTTACAATCTCCAGTTGCTGCACGCGGTACACAGTACTCAGGCCTGACATGAGCAGACTGTTGAGACTAGCAGTTCCTTGCTAATTGGGTGGTGCGGATGGCCCAGCGCATCACTGGGGGTGAGCTCCCAGTCATCCAGGACGTACATGCCAGGCGGTGTCTGAGAAAGGGATGAAAATTTTCCAAAGATGTCAGCCACCCGGGACGTGGATTGTTCTCCACGGAGAAAGATTTTTTTCTTTAACGAGTCAAACGCGAAGGATTTACTTCAGACACCGGACAAGGCCCAAATCCCTGTCATTCGCATGAAGAAGAGACAGAGATATAGGGGACATAGGTCGGGGTGCCTTGTAAGGATCCGGCGGCAAATGGGTAATCCGCCTCTACCATCCGTCCTATTAGCCAACGTGCAATCATTAGATAATAAACTGGATGAGCTCCGATCAAGACTATCCTACCAACGGGACATTAAAAACTGTAATATCTTATGCTTCACCGAGTTGTGGCTGAACGACGAGATGGATAACATACAGCTGGCTGGGTTTTCGGTCCATCTGCAAGATAGAACAGCTGCCTCCGGTAAGACAAGGGGTGGCGGTCTGTGTCTATTTTTCAATAACAGCTTGTGCACAAAATCGAATATTAAGGAAATCTTGAGGTTTTGCTCGCCTGAGGTAGAGTATCTCATGATACGCTGTAGACCACACTATTTACCACTATTTACCATTTATTTTTCGTAGCTGTCTATTTACCACCACAAACCGATGCTGGCACTAAGACCGCACTCGAGCTGTATAAGGCCATAAGCAAACAAGAAAATGCTCATCCAGAAGCAGCGCTCCTAGTGGCCGGGGACTATAATACAGGGAACTTAAATCCAATTTACCAGCATGCTCTGGGATTCTTCCAATGGCATTGAGGAGTATACCACACCAGTCACAGGCTCCATCAATAAGTGCATCGATGACATCCTCCCCACAGTAACCGTATGTACATACCCCAATAAGAAGCCACGGATTACAGGCAACATCCGCACTGAGCTAAAGGGTAGAGATGCCGCTTTCAAGAAGCGGGACATTAACCCGGACGCTAAGAAATCCTGCTATGCCCTCCGATGAACCATCAAACAGGCAAAGTGTCAATACAGGACTAAGATTGAATTCTACTACACTGGCTTCAACACTTGTCAGATGTGGCAGGGCTTGCAAACTATTACGGACTACAAAGGGAAGAACAGCCACAAGCTGCCCAGTGATACGAGCCTACCAGACGAGCTAAATGACTTCTATGCGCACTTCGAGGCAAGCAACACAGAAGCATGTATGAGAGCACCAGCTGTTCCGGATGACTGTGATCACGCTCTCCGTAGCCGATGTGAGTAATACCTTTAAACAGGTCAACATTCACAAGGCCGCAGGGCCAGACGGATTACCAAGGCAGGTACTCCGAGCATGCGCTGACCAACTGGCAAATGTCTTCGCTGACATTTTCAACCTGTTCCTCACAAGAGTCTGTAATACCAACATGTTTCAAGCAGACCACCATAGTCCCTGTGCTCAAGAACACCAAGGTAACCTGCTTAAATGACAACCGACCCGTAGCACTCATGTCTGTAGCTATAAAGTGCTTTGAAAGGCTGGTCATGGCTCACATCAACACCATTATCCCAGAAACCCTAGACCCACTACCATTTACATACCGCTCCAACAGATCCACAGATGACACAATCTCTTTTGCACTCCACACTGCCCTTTCCCACCTGGACAAAAGGAACATCCACGTGAGAACTATTAATTTACTACAGCTCAATGTTCAACCTCATAGTGCCCTCAAAACTCATTACTAAGCCAAGGACCCCGGGACTAAACACCTCCCTCTGCAACGGGATCCTGGACTTCCTGACGGGCGGCGCCCAGGTGGTAAGGGTAGGTAACAACACATCTGCCACGCTGATCCTCAACACAGGGGCCCCTCAGGGGTGCATGCTCAGTCCCCTCCTGTACTCCCTGTTCACTCATGACTGCATGGCCAAGCACAACACCATCATTAAGTTTGCAGATGACATAACAGTGGTAGGCCTGATCACCAACAACGACGAGACAACCTATAGGGAGGAGGTTAGAAACCTGGTAGTGTGGTGCCAGGATAACAACCTCTCCCTTAACGTGATCAAGACAAAGGAGATGATCGTGGACTACAGGAAAAGGAGGGCTGAGCACGCCCTCATTCTCATCGACAGGTTGAGAGCCTGCAGCCTACAGCTGCACCAGTGAGAGCATCTTGACTGGTTGTATCACCGCCTGGCATGGAAACTGCTCGGCCTCTGGTCGCAAGGCACTACAGAGGGTTGTGCGTACAGCCCAGTACATCACTGGGGTCAAGCTTCCTGCCATCCATAACCTCTACACCAGGCGGTGTAAGAGGAAGGCCCTAAAAATTGCCAAAGACTCCAGCCACCCTAGTCATAGACTCTTCTCTCTGCTACCACACGGTACTGGAGCGCTAGGTCTAGGTCCAAACGGCTTCTTAACAGCTTTGCTAGCTGGATTATTTGCATTGACCCCCCCCCCCCCCCCACCACCCATTCTTTACGCTGCTGCTACTCTTTGTTTATTATCTATGCATAATCACTTTACCTCTAGCTACATGTACATATTACCTCAATCACCTTGATTAACCTGTGCCCCCACACATTGACTCTGCACCGGTACACCCTGTATATACAGTTGAAGTCGGAAATTAACATACACCTTAGCCAAATACATTTAAACTCAGTTTTTCACAATTCCTGACATTTCATCGGAGTAAAAATTCCCAGTTTTGATCACCACTTTATTTTAAGAATGTGAAATGTCAGAATAATAGGAGAGAATTGTTTCTTTCAGCTTTTATTTCTTTCATCACATTCCCAGTGGGTCAGGACTTTACATACACTCAATTAGTATTTGGTAGCATTTCCTTTAAATTGTTTAACTTGGGTCAAACATTTCGGGTAGCCTTCCACAAGCTTCCCACAATAAGTTGGGTGAATTTTGGCCCATTCCTCCTGACAGAGCTGGTGTAACTGAGTCAGGTTTGTAGGCCTCCTTGCTCGCACATGCTTTTTCAGTTCTGCCCACAAATGTTCTATAGGATTGAGGTCAGAGCTTTGTGATGGCCACTCCAATACCTTGACTTTGTTGTCCTTAAGGCATTTTGCCACAACTTTGGAAGTATGCTTGGGGTCATTGTCGATTTGGAAGACCCTATTGCAACCAAGCTTTAACTTCCTGACTGATGTTGCTTCAATATATCCACATAATTTTCCTTCGTCATTATGCCATCTATTTTGTGAAGTGCACCAGTCTCCTGCAACAAAGCACCCCCACAACATGATGCTGCCACCCCTGTGCTTTACGGTTGGGATGGTATTCTTCGGCTTGCAAGCCTCCCCCTTTTTCCTCCAAACGTAATGATGGTCATTATGGTCAAAACAGTTATATTTTTGTTTAATCAGACCAGAGGTAAAAAAAAAAGTACGATCTTTGTCCCCATGTGCAGTTGCAAACCGTAGTCTGGCTTTTTTATGGCGGTTTTGGGGCAGGGGCTTCTTCCTTGCTGAGTGGCCTTTCAGGTTATGTCCATATAAAACTCGTTTTACTGTGGATATAGATACTTTTGTACCTGTTTCCTCCAGCATCTTTACAAGGTCCTTTGCTGTTGTTCTGGGATTGATTTGCACCTTTCGCACCAAAGTACGTTCATCTCTAGGAGACAGAATGCGTCTTGAGCGGTATGACGGCTGCGTTATCCCATTGTGTTTATGCTTGTGTACTATTGTTTGTACAGATGAACGTGGTACTTTCAGATGTTTGGAAATTGCTCCCAAGGATGAACTAGACTTGTGGAGGTCTACAATTGTTTTTTTTAGGTCTTTGAGGTCTTGGTACACAAGTGTAACAGTATAACGAACCAGGGACCCTCTGCACACATCAACAACAGTCACCCACGAAGCGTCGTTACCCATCGCTCCACAAAGGCCGTGGCTCTTGCAGAGCAAGGGGAACCACTACTTCAGGGTCTCAAAGCGAGTGACGTCACCGATTGAAAATGCTATTAGCGCGCAGCACCGCTAACTAACTAGCCATTTCACATCCGTTACACAAGCATAAACACAATGGGACAACGCAGCTGTCATACCGCTCAGGAAGGAGACGCATTCTGTCTCCTAGAGATGAAGGTACTTTGTCACTGGCTTACTGGTGCTCTTTCATGTCGTCCCTAGGAGGGATGCGTCACTTGAGTGGGTTGAGTCACTGACGTGATCTTCCTGTCTGGGTTGGCACCCCCCCCCCTTGGGTTGTGCCGTGGCGGAGATCTTTGTGGGCTATACTCGGCCTTGTCTCAGGATGGTAAGTTGGTGGTTGAAGATATCCCTCTAGTGGTGTGGGGGCTGTGTTTTAGCAAAGCGGGTGGGGTTATATTCTTCCTGTTTGGCCCTGTCCGGGGGTATCATCGGATGGGGCCACAGTGTCTCCTGACTCCTCCTGTCTCAGCCGCCAGTATTTATGCTGCAGTAGTTTATGTGTTGGGGAGCTAGGGTCAGTTTGTTATATCTGGAGTACTTCTCCTGTCTTATCCGGTGTCCTGTGTGAATTTATGTATGCTCTCTCTAATTCTCTCTTTCTCTCTTTCTTTCTCTCTCTCGGAGGACCTGAGCCCTAGGACCATGCCTCAGGACTACCTGGCATGATGACTCCTTGCTGTCCCCAGTCCACCTGGCCATGCTGCTGCTCCAGTTTCAACTGTTCTGCCTGCGGCTATGGAACCCTGACCTGTTCACCGGATGTGCTACCTGTCCCAGACCTGCTGTTTTCAACTCTCTAGAGACAGCAGGAGCGGTAGAGATACTCTTAATGATCGGCTATGAAAAGCCAACTGACATTTACTCCTGAGTTGCTGACTTGCTGCACCCTCGACAACTACTGTGATTATTATTATTTGACCATGCTGGTCATTTATGAACATTTGAACATCTTGGCCATGTTCGGTTATAATCTCCACCCGGCACAGTCAGAAGAGGACTGGCCACCCCTCATAGCCTGGTTCCTCTCTAGGTTTCTTCCTAGGTTTTGGCCTTTCTAGTTTTTCCTAGCCACCGTGCTTCTACACTTCTACATGCACATTTGTGGCCTGCTGGAGGTCATTTTGGAGGGCTCTGGCAGTGCACCTCCTTGCACAAAGGCGGAGGTAGCGGTCCTGCTGCTGGGTTGTTGCCCTCCTACGGCCTCCTCCACGTCTCCTGATGTACTGGCCTGTCTCCTGGTAGCGCCTCCATGCTCTGGACACTACGCTGACAGACACAGCAAACCTTTTTGCCACAGCTCGCATTGACGTGCCATCCTGGATGAGCTGCACTACCTGAGCCACTTGTGTGGGTTGTAGACGCCGTCTCATGCTACCACTAGAGTGAGAGCACCGCCAGCATTCAAAAGTGACCAAAACATCAGCTAGGAAGCATAGGAACTGAGAAGTGGTCTGTGGTCACCACCTGCAGAACCATTCCTTTATTGGGGGTGTCTTGCTAATTGCCTATAATTTCCACCTTTTGTCTATTCCATTTGCACAACAGCATTTGAAATTTATTGTCAATCAGTGTTGCTTCCTAAGTGGACAGTTTGATTTCACAGAAGTGTGATTGACTTGGAGTTACATTGTGTTGTTTAAGTGTTCCCTTTATTTTTTTGAGCAGTGTATGTACAGTATAAGTCAAACGTTTGGACACACCTACTCATTCAAGGGTTTTTCTTTATTTGTACTATTTTCTACATTGTAGAGTAATAGTGAAGACATCAAAACTATGAAATAACAAATATGTAATCATGTAGCAACCAAAAAAGTGTTAAACAAAGTAGCCACCCTTTCCCTTGATGATAGCTTTGCACACTTTTGTCATTCTCTCAACTGAATGAATGAATGAATGAACAGTAGCGTTATCTCCAATCTTTAGTTAGCTAGGGGCAAGAGATTTAAAAAGCAGTACTCATTTATGGTTGGTGTTTTTTGTAACCCAAGCCCATAGCTCTGGATCCCTAGCACTCTCTGTCAGTGGAAGGAATAATAACACACCTGCTAAGTGGGCGAAGTAGGTCCAAAGGAAGGGGGCTTTGCTCATACAGGTCTCACTCTCCATCTCCTCAGTCTTTTCCACCATACAACCCAAGTGCTGTCACAGAGAGGCCCACATGGTCAAGGAGGAGTAATCATTCCTGTCTTTGTACCAAAACCATTATCCCGGCTAACATAGTTTAGATCTCGAAAGAGAACTGACAACAATCATGATGTTAGCCCGATACATACCCTAGGATGATACCAGTCCTCAAAGATGATACACTGAATCATATCCTCATTAACCTCATGGGAAATATAAAGACCATGACACTGTGTTTTGTGATTTAGAATGACATAGCCATCCTTCTTTCAACAACACACTAACTGAATCCTAGAGATCTAGCATATCAACATAGAGTATGATTCCGACAGAAATAAAACATTCATTCATCAATAGTGATGGAGAAAGTGAATGGGTGCGTAACGCTGGAATGAAACCCACACCTGATCATCAGTGTCTGGGTAAGGTCTGTCACAGGTACAGTAACAGCCATGGAAGTTGTGATTGTATTGGTTTTTAATGTTTTGTCAGTCTTTGCCCTGCAAAAGGAAAAGGACAGAGGAAATCAGCCATCAATGTCCAGCTGTCAGGAAGACTTGACTGAGGGGTAGATTGGAAAATAGGAGACTTCAGCTGGCACTTAAACTTGCCAGTCACAGTGGAAATTCCTACATGACAAACAAAAAATGCAAATAAGCAATATGCCCCGCACAAAAAAAATACCTTGTCCTACAATGAGTATGGAATTGTAAATTACAAGACCGCTATTATTGTTTGCATAACTGGCATTTGTGAATAATGTCCCTTTGCATCAGGTTCATACCTTTTTGTGTAGAGCTCAAAGACGCCCGTCATGGCAATGGTTGGTGCAGGCAAGGCAGAGCCCAGCAGGTGTGTTGCAGGCAAAAATAGCCTGTCTCTTCACAAATCCCTGTAACACAATATGAAATATATAAGGACACACAAAAGGCCACACTGTATCTGGAGTTAGTGGCAGGTAATTATATGTTTGTGGATTACTCTTTGTAAGAACTATTGGTCCCTAAATCCGGAGAAATGATGGACCATGTAAAAAACTTTTGGTCACTAAATCCGACTAAAAGGACCACGTAAAAACGGTTGGCTGGTATGCCCTCACCCGTCTGAGCGGTCGGCTGTGAATACCCTCAATACCCTATAGACTTGCAACTGATTGGTTTGGTTCTGTCCTCTATAGTGCTGTCGGTTGGAACATGTTGTTGAGGCCCATCACTGCACTCTTGATAGTCACCACCACCACACACAGACACAGCTGTTTCCTTTGAAGATGTTTATATGACTGTGGTAATCCGAATGATTTGGAAACTTATTGTTGTGGTTCTATAAGACAAAGATATGCACACATGTAAACAGCATTAGTTAAGGGTTATAGCTATGCAATATACATATATGTAAATTAATAAATGTCTAATGGCATTACACTTATGGCATGTCTATAAAGGGATATAAACACAGCATCATAAACTTAAACATTCACCATTTGGAGAGAGAGAGAAACGAATTACTTGGATTGACAAAGGGTCAAGATTTATGGCACCCTCTCTCCCCAGCCTTGGGTGAGAATCTGCCATGCTAAGACCTCAGATCTTCCCTGGCGCCACAAGGTCGTAAATTACTCTGTGCATGACCAAGCTCCAAAATTTGTCTGTGATGACTCTAAGCTCGCCCACAGCAGCTTAATAAAACACCTTAATAAAGGTCACTATGGAAAACGCTGTGGTAGCGTGTGCATGCAAAAGACTGCTTACCAATACAACAATTAAACCACTTCTGCAAAAGCGACTAATGCAATAACACTTTTGGCAGTACGGAATAATACTACATACGATAAACAATAGGCAAAGCAGTATTGGCAACTCTAACATTAAAGAATAGTAACAGCCATACAGTAGAACATATGTCTGAAAGCTATCAAAGTACAGTAAGTAATTAGTGGTAATTACCTATTATTACACAGCATGTAAAACCCCCAATAAACCCCCTGCAACTTACATTTCTATGCACGCACAACATTCAGACATTCGTGTTACTGTCAACAATAAAAAGTCCTCAAGAAGATGCGTCTTCTCCCTTCGACGACAATAACACTCTGACCTGAGTGGGAGGGTGCAGAGTCCAGATGCGCATTTCCAAGCGCCCTGATTGGTTGGGAATTGCAGGACTTTGATGAGTGAGGGATAACTAAGGTAGGCTGAGCAGCCAAACTAACGGGACTTAAAGGAAACTGAAGGGACTGTGATGGGAAGTTAGGTAGAGAGGAGAGGAGTAGGACGGCCTTTTTTACACTCTTTATTGCATTAGTCGATTCTCACACTGCTCTCAGGGCAGGTCAGCCGGGTTTGACTAGCGGGAGTGGCTTTTCAAAACAGGGAGATCTTACATAGCAGGTTAGGAGAATTAGGTTTTAAGGTTATTAAAGGGGTATGGTTAGCTAAAATTGTCCCGATGCGACTCGAAAATATCTAGCTACAACCAGGCCTGCCCTGAGAACAGTCTTGGTTTCTACTAAAGCGACTCTGCGTGGAATACACTACAGGCAGCATCTTCACCTGAGGATAGGAACAATTATCTGGATCACTTCCAGCCAACACTGCATACGCCTCTTGTCTTCCAGAAATAAAGTATTTTATGGTAACAGTGTGCTCCTCATCCACGGACATGCTTGGAACAAAATAAAAATCCACTCAAATACCTAATACACAAAAAGATCAATTCTTCTGGCAGGGACCATGTGGTGGAAGTAAGGAAATCAACACTAGAAGAGTGATGAGCAGCTTCACGAGCCATAGTCACAATTACTTATGCAGGAAATAAAAGACATGTGGTATCAGAACAAATGGAATTATAGTCAACCTAAAATAATGTAATAATTAAAAATACAGTTTATACGGGTTCTGTATAAATAGCCTCTAAAATATATGTAAACAGAGCATAAATGTCTAAGATTTTGTTTTCTTGGTAGGCTGTGAGTGCTATTATATGATACAATATCAGTACTTGTTGAATTTACAACTTGTCTAAGTCCTATCATCAACTGATTTGAGCCAGTGTACAGCTGCTGTGGATTGACAGTCCCGCTCCCCCTCTCCGGCGCTAGTCGCCAGTTTACTCATTATTACGCGCACCTGCGCCTTATGAGACTCACCTGGACTCCATCACCTACCTGATTACCTCCTATATATGTCACTCCCTTTGGTGTTTTCCCTGGGCGTTATTGTTTCTGTTCCTGTGTTTTATGTCTGTACCTACTCTTGTTTTGTTTGATGTTCCGGTATTTATTAAATTCCCTCCTTGTACTTGCTTCTGAATTCTTTGCGTACACGTTACAGCCACTGTGCACAACTGAATAATTTGTGTACAAACTGTCAGAAACCGTCTCAGGGAAGCTCATCTGCGTGCTCATCATCCTCATCAGGACTTTGACCTGACTGCACTTCAGTGGACAAATGCTCGCCTTCAATGGCACGCTGGAGAAGTGTGCTTTTCACGGATGAATCCCAGTTTCAACTGTACCGGGGAGATGGCAGACCAGTGTGTATGGCATCATATGGGTGAGGGGTTTGCTAATGTGAACAGTGTCCCATGATTAAATCAAATAACATTTTATTTGTTACATGCTCTGAATTCAACAGGTGCCAGTGGGGTTATGGTATTTGCAGGCATAAACTACGGACAATGAACACAATGGCATTTTAGCGATGGAAAGTTCAATGCACAGATGTCAAATTCAAGGACTTTCTCAAGCACTTAAATTGACATTTTAAGGACCTCTGTTATACAGTTGTATAAATTACATAACTAAGCAATAAGGCCTGCGGAGGTGTGGTATATGGCCAATATACCACTGCTAAGGGCTGTTAGGCGCAACGCGGAGTGCCTGGATACAGCCCTTTATTGTGATATAATGGCCATATCACAAATCCCAGAGGAGCCTTATTGAAAGGTCGAGGACAGGCAAAGGTTTGTAATCAGGTCAGAGTCAGGCAGGTACAGGATGGCAGACAGGCTCGCGGTCAGGGCAGGCAGAATGGTCAGAACTAGGAAACAAACACTTGAGAAATGGGAAAGTATGCTGGTAAGACCAGACAAACAGAGAACACAGGTATAAATGCTCAGGGGATAATTGGGAAGATGGATGACACCTGGAGGGGGGTGGAGACAAGCACAAAGACAGATGAAACCAATCAGGGTGTGACAGTCATACAGTGGTGTACGGTCTGATATACCACGGCTGTCATCCAATCAGCATTCAGGGCTCGAACCACCCAGTTTATAATTGTACATATAGGGCCTAATGTAGAACTCCACCCTCCCGCCCAAAAGTAGGCCATTATCATTAAGAATAATGCAATCTTTTAGGCCTTGCCAATGCATTGATATTCAAATTATTATATTCTAAAATATGTGAGAAGAATGTGGACATTGCCTGACTAAATAGACTGGATGGATGCATGCATGGTGATTTTTCTGTAGCCTAAGTGGCCAACGCAGGCATACGTACTGTAATAAAGCCATGAATAGCAGTAATAGCATTATTCTCACCATCGCTGTTTTTATAATGAGAAAGTGACCAAAAACCAGGTTCCTTTTTTGATGGAAGGATTTGTGTGGAAAGCCAAACTGAATCCAACATTAGATGTCGTCCTCAAAATAACCGCACATTGTTTTACGGCAACAGCCTTCAATTGAAGGGACATAAAACAAACGAGTGGCAACATCACTCACAAAAACGGATAAAAAAAATTCAATCACGAATATAAGGGAGCATGAGAACTTCTAAATTGGCAACAATAATTATTAGGACTTTTCAAACACCAAATTGAGGAAATGTCTTATTTTCAAGGTAGGCCTATACCAATACTTTAATTTCTGAGCTCCAAATAGGCTGCTTCAAGCCCCCTGTATTGTTTAATTTGCAAGTGTAACATGGAAAACAAATTGTATTTGTCATGTTATTAAAACTAATGATGCTAGTGTTAGGATGTATGTTTATGCACTATAGCCTGTTAGCATATTGTTTGAAGATGAATATTGTTTTGTTACACACACACACAAACAATACAGATCGGTGTAGGTGTGTAAGGACTGACCAACACAGGCCATAAAAGCTGTGGTCAGTCTGGAGAGGGGAGGGGTGCATCACTCTAGGCCAACCAGGGAGGTTAGGAGACTGATCAGTACCATATTAGGAATTGTTTGAGTGAAGAATCAAGGGGGAGACACAAGACGGAGCTAATTCCTGATTATTATTTGACCATGCTTGTCATTTATGAACATTTTGAAAATCTTGGCTCTCTCTAATTTTCTCCTTCTCTCTTTCTTTCTCTCAGAGGACCTGAGCCCTGGGACCATACGTCGGGACTGCCGGGCGTGGTGGCTCCTTGCTGTCCCCAGTCCGCCTGGCCTTGCTGCTGTTCTGCCTGCGGTTATGGAACCGCCACCTGTCCCAGACCTGTTGTTTTTCAACTCTTAATGATCGGCTATGAAAAGCCAACTGAATATTATTCATGATTATTATTTGACCATGCTTGTCACTTATGAACATTTTTTAACATCTTGGCATATTTCTGTTATAATCTCCACCCGGCACAGCCAGAAGAGGACTGGCCACCCCTCATAGCCTGGTTCCTCTCTAGGTTTCTTCCTAGGTTTTGGCCTTTCTAGGGAGTTTTTCCTAGCCACCGTGCTTCTACACCTGCATTCTAGCTGTTTGGGGTTTTAGGCTGGGTCTCTGTACAGCACTTTGAGATATTAGCTGATGTACGAAGGGCTATATAAAATAAACTTGATTGATTGATAATCTACCCAGCAACCAGATGTGGACAAAGGAAAGCGCCAAGGGGCTTGGACAAGTCCGGGTGCCCCCAAAGGCGGAGCAAGAGTTTAAACCGTACTCAGCCTCTACTATGATAGGCCAACTGGACGAGTTGGAACTAAAACTGTCATAGTATAAGAACTGCTATTTGAGTACATTCCACAGTTCCCTGCTTTACCCTGCGTGGTGATACAGTGAACCTGTATATACGAAAATTGCATTTGCCATTCATTGCTTGCGGTAATTAAACATAATTAAAGAAAGTTAGCAGACCTTGCTTTTTATTTATCCTGATACCGGATGTGTTACACGCAGCGTTCACACTAGTTAGCTAGCTATCATTCAAGGTTTAGCCTGGAAGCAGGCTTCGCTGTCATCTTTAGTAGTATTTGGAAATAACTAGCTATTTGAAACGACATCTACTTACTTGCTAGTAGTAGTAGCTATTTACCTGGCGAGAGAAATGGTTTGCAAGACACTGCGAGTCTGCAACAGCCGATAGCACAAAGATTTTGCAGGCTATTTGCACTGCAGCCAACTTGTGACTGCAACGTTGGCCATGTGAAGTCATACAATTGTAACGTCTAGTAACTTAATTCCTTTGTACTGCACTTAATTACAATGATACTCCCCTGTGTTTGTTTCATGATTATATACAAGCGGCTTCATTATTATTTTAAACAGGACAGTACCTAACCCAGATTCTTGTTGCACAACTAGCTAATATCTTGCACAACTAGCTAAATTAATGTTTAGCACTTTACACATGTATTTTGGGATTCCTCTGTAAATGTAATTTGCCTGATGATGTGCTAGTGGATAAGGAGAATCATCTAACTTACCTTTGACCTTTTTCAAAGGGAGGAAAGGAGAGTACGAAGGAGAGTCCAGCAAAACCAACTGAGAATCTTCCAGTGTCGAGTCAGGAGGTAGATCTGCCTAATAAATCAGACTCCTAGAGGTAAAGGTGGATCCAGGAGCATGGATTTTGTGGGAAGGTCGAGTGGAAAAAAGCTACAGAGACAAGTGGGAACCACAGGAACTTCTGTTATGAGTGTGGGGACTTACTGCCTCTACCTAAGCTGCAGGAGATTCAGCTGTGAGGAAGAAGGCTTCGAAGAGAATGAGGAAAACAGAGGTTGAATTTGATGAAGATGGTGATAGAAAGGGAGATGGGGGGTGTGAAGAAGACTGGTGGCAAGTACAAACAGAGTGAGCAGTATGCCAGGTTGAGAACTGGAGGTGAAATGTGAGTGAGGGAGAGTTATGTGAAGTGGAAGGTGTGCCATCGGCCTAGGGTAGGGAACGATAGGGTTAAATAATGGAATAGGGTGGTGGGTTTTAATGAGTGCAAATGTTTTATTTTGTTGTTTACAGTATAATGGATTTATAGCCCAGTCTAGTTGATGGCGGTAATGCAACATAAATTGGATGATTATTGCCCTTAACCCTCGCAGAATAAGAAGTCTAGAGGTGGGTAAGGTAATTAATGTCCACATGCTCACCTGAGATGTCTGTTGACAAAAGGAGGGCTCTGAAAAGCATGAACCATGTTATGAGTGGTCAGACTTAGAAATACTTGAATCACAGGTTTAATATGCATATTCCTCATATACAGACTTTGCAACACAGTCTGAATCTCTTGAATGTTGTGAATTAAATTAATTCTTACATTTGTAAACACTCAAACCTATTGCTGACAACTTTGACTATACTTTATGCACCCACTGATCACAAATTAACTTGGGCCAACAAATGATAATGCCAAAGTCTGTGATCATGATTTCTTTATTTGCATACAATGTACACTTTCTTGAGTTGAAAGCCATATCCAGGAACATTTTAAATCCTTTGGACAAAGGAAATTGTATCTAACCTGACCTGTAGATGCACTGCCCTCTAGTGCTTGACAGACAATCAGCTTCACCTTTGAAAAATGTTTCACCACCAGATGGCGCAATGGTAGTGCCAGAATCCTAGGCTACGGTTCAAACTCACAAAAGACACCCTCGTCAATTTACCCTCGCCTTATATCATTGGGGAATCCCTGTCGCCATCTTGGAGGGCGGTCCAAATAATTAGCCAAGCAAGGGAAGTTAGCAACGTAAGGCCCTCAGCCCTCGTTTTTAGTCGAGTTTGCGAGTGTACTCCATGTTTGCGACCCAAACACTTAAAAGACACACCATATCTCCTCAGCACTCAAATTAAGTAGACACTTCTGATGACGTGTGACGAATATACACTTGCAGGGCGCGGGAGGAAGGAACGATTTTTAAATGGACCACCCTTGGCCGGAAATTCGTCACTCGTTCATCCCGCGATGATCGTGTTTTCAGTCACTGATAACTTGTGGGTGCTTTGCTACTGTCAATTATGAGTGCGTGTCTACTTATATTAAATATATAATTATTAATATACGCCTACTGTATGAGAGCTAGCAAATGAATTAGCTAACTTACGTTAGCCTGCCTAGCTGGAACTTCTGAAGAAAGAAATGTTTTATTTATACAATTTCCAAAAGATAACCAAACAAAGGACAGCCAATAGCTACTTTCCTTACTGAGGAATTGGCAACACTGCCCGGAGTGACCATAATTGTATACTCGCAAAGCCGACTAAAAATGAGGGCTGGCAATGCAAACTTACGATGCAAACTTGCCTTGCTTGGCTAATCATTTGGACCACCCAGATGGCGACGGGAGATTCCCCCAAGGGCATAAGGCAAGTGTAAGTGGACGAGGGTGTGTCTTTTAAGTGTTTGACCGCACTCTGGAAAAGATTAGCGTCATTGCAGGAACATTGACACTTCTGGTCTTCCAATTTTTGCCTTGAAAAAATGTGTATGATACGAAATCAATTATTTTTGCATAGTGCATAATCTTCAAATAATGTTACAAAAAATGTAAACTAAAGAGAATTACTACTTTATATAAGATGCATAATATAAGGTGGCACACGTTGATAAATGTTTGGAGCTTAAGTAATTTAATGTAAAGAACATCACATTCTACAGAACCTATTGATGTAGCGTAAGAGTCTATATATGCAGTTATTTATTGGATGACTGTGGTGTAAATGACTGTTGTGTAAATACCCACCAGCCCTATAAATTACATATTGTCTTACAGAGAAAAAATTATTCTATTTTTCCCGAAACCCTAGACCCACTCCAATTTGCATACCGCTCCAACAGATCCACAGATGATGCAATCTCTATTGCACTCCACACTGCCCTTTCCCACCTGGACAAAAGGAACACCTACGTGAGAATGCTATTCATTGACTACAGCTCAGGGTTCAACACTATAGTGCCCTCAAAGCTCATCAATAAGCTAAGGACCCTGGGATTAAACACCTCCCTCTGCAACTGGATCCTGGACTTCCTGACGGGCTGACCCGGTGGTAAGGGTAGGTAACAACACATCTGCCACGCTGATCCTCAACACAGGGGCCCCTCAGGGGTGCATGCTCAGTCCCCTCCTGTACTCCCTGTTCACTCATGACTGCACGGCCAAGCACAACACCATCATTAAGTTTGCCGATGACACAACAGTGGTAGGCCTGATCACCGACAACGACGAGACACTCTATAGGGAGGAGGTCAGAGACCTGGCAGTATGATGCCAGGACAACAACCTCTCCCTCAACGTGATCAAGACAAAGGAGGACTGAGCACGCCCACATTCTCATCGACAGGGCTGCAGTGGAGCAGGTTGAGAGCTTCAAGTTCCTTGGTGTCCACATCACCAACAAACTAACATGGTCCAAGTACACCAAGATAGTGAAGAGGGCACGACAACACCTATTCCCCCTCAGGATACTGAAAAGATTTGGCATGGGTCCTCTGATCCTCAAAAGGTTCTACAGCTGCACCATCGAGAGCATCCTGACTGGTTGCATCACTGCCTGGTATGGCAACTGCTCGGCCTCCGACCGCAAGGCACTACAGAGGGTAGTACGAACGGCCCAGTACATCACTGGGGCCAAGCTTCCTGCCATTCAGGACCTCTATATCAGGCGGTGTCAGAAGGCCCTAAAAATTGTCAAAGACTCCAGCCACCATAGTCATAGACTGTTCTCTCTGCTACCGCACTGCAAGCGGTACCGGAGCGCCAAGTCTAGGTCCAAGAGGCTTCTAAACAGCTTCTACCCCCAAGCCATAAGACTCCTAAACATCTAATCAAATGGCTACCCAGACTATTTGCACCCCCCCCCCCCCTTTTTACACCGCTGCTACTCCGTTGTTATCATCTATGCATAGTCACTTTAATAACTCTACCTACATGTACATGTTACCTCATCTAACTGGTGCCCCTGCACATTGACTCTGTACCGGTACCCCCTGTATATAGTCTCGCTATTGTTATTTTACTGCTGCTCTTTAATTACTTGTTACTTGTATTTCTTATTCTTATCCATATTTTTTTTAAACTGCATTGTTGGTTAGGAGCTCGTAAGTAAGCATTTCACTGTAAGGTCTACCTACACCTGTTGTATTTGGCGCATTTGACATATAACATTTGATTTGATGTAAAAGTGGGGTTGAGACTCAGTAGGGTCTGTAGAATCTATATATGGTGTTATTTCATGGGGCTTTGAATAATACTAAGTGTTGATGGCCTTTTACCTTGTTAAAATTGGGTGCCTGGACACTCAACTGTACAAATAGCACTACAGGAAAAACGATTATTTGTGCTGATGTAAAATTGGGGTGGGGAGTACTCAGTAGGGTCTGTAGAATGTATATACTGTATGGTGTCATTTCATGGGGCTTTGAATAAAATGTTGCAGGCCTTTTACAACACCCATTCCATTTGCCACAATGCGAATCACTGTATACAGTGATGGGATACATATTGGCTTATAGAACAAAAACAGTTCTGGGTGTCGCAGTAAAAGTATTACAGGGAATACTCACGAGGGTCTGTAGCCTGTATATATGGTGTCATTTTCATGGGTCTCTCAATAATACCGATTGTTGCTGGCCTTTTACTACTCCCATCCCGTTGGTAAGATTCTTACTACCACTGAAAAACAAATAAAATGTTATAATGAAGCCCATTCTATCTAAACGGCATGTCTCAACTTCCCGCAACACCTGCTTTAAAGGTAGAATCCTTAGTTGCTACGTCAATTTTTTTGACTTGTATTTTATTTTTGTATATTAATGATATACAGGTATCTGCCTAAATAAAAGTGTTTTAGGGCGTTGGGCCACCACGAGCCAGAACAGCTTCAATGCACCTTAGCATAGATTATACACGTGTCTGGAACTCTATTGGAGAGATGAAACGCCATTCTTCCACTAGAAATTCCATCATCATAGTGTTGTGGAAAACGCTGTTACAGGCGCCGCTCCAGAATCTCCCATACGTGTTGAAATGGGTCTGGTGACTGAGACGACCATGACATATGGTTTACATCGTTTTCATGCTCATCAAGGCTATAAGGACACGCTTGACAACCGATATATTATTTCAGAATTCATTAAAATTAGGGTAAAGTTTGGCTTTCGGTTTAATCGTCAACTGTGTCCTTATAATCTCCCCAGCAAGCTAGCTAACGGTATGCATAGTTGTTTAGGGCTACTTAAAGGAGCTCTATTCGAGAGCGTGAGTACGCAGTACGGTAAAATCGGAGAAAAGATCTCCGTGCAGTGTTTGGTCACCACTTCAGCTTGAACAACCAGCCGAACGGAGAATGGACAGCTATCAGGCTAGCTAGGTGAAATTCAAATAGGACATGTGCTAGCTATAAATTTTAACTTTTTATGGATTTATTCCGAAAATTAGCTGTGTATTTGCTTCTCCTCGAGCTTTGTCATCATCCTAGTGAATGTATTTAGAAACCACAAGCTAAGTAATGCCTTGCTTTATGTGGCGCATCTCTAGAAATTAACGTTAGGCTAGCTGCATTTCCGAAGTCTATGGGGGGGGGCTTTTGGTAAATGTGTCGTTTAGGTAGCGAACAGTAATTTAAAATTCAGTTAAGTTTAGCTAGGTAGACATTATTGTTATGGCTATAACTACTAGTTTGCTACTGCTAGCTAGAGACGTTGCAACTTTGCGAGTCAACTTATTGGTTATGGCTAACTAGCTAAGTTAGTACGTCCTGTTTCCTCACATGGCCAGGCTAATACGAAATACAAAAGTCATTTCTCCCTCCCCTCAAGGTTCGTGTGGGACGACAGTTTCCTGTTTTCGCCAGTGTCCAGGTTGATTCGACCGTAACTTCTGGATTGTGAACACGCGAGGCGAAGATGCAGACTTTTTTGAAAGGCAGAAGAGTGGGTTACTGGCTCAGCGAGAAGAAGATGAAGAAGCTGAATTTTCAGGCCTTTGCTGATTTGTGCAGGTAGGCTACTTACTGTATGTGCTGACAACAATGTAGCTACTGGTGGTTACATTTAGTCTACTGTACAGTAGTTACAGTCCTGGAGGGATACAGCCAGCAATCTGGTGCGAGATACATTGTAGTAGCTAATACTAGTAGTCGTGTAGCTATTTGTTACAAATATCCAGTCTTAAAAATATAGGTAATCACCTCTTTAAATGTGCCCAAATGGCGCTACTATTTTATTATGACCTCAAGAACCAAATGCTGCATCTATCTTTTCTTGTTTTAACTAATTATATTTTGGAGGAGTACACATTTTGAACATTAATTGAAGAGGATATTACATAAATTCAGTGTGAGTTCAATTTGCATCTATCATGCAACAGTGTCTGCTGACCGTTTTGGAGCACTGTTGGGGACAAGTGATAGGCCAAGTGCATTTCTCAGTGTACTGCCTTTTTTTGTCGGAAACAATCACAGGGATTGTAGTAACCTGAGTAGTCTCACAATTGGAGCAACTTGAGCCTGCTGTGAGGTTGCCCGTTGGGCAGGTTATAAACAATAAATAAAAACATTTGAAAATAATTGAATTAGTCCGTTTTTTTTTTGGTTCTGTGTAAATAGCTACTTAGAATTTTCGACTAAGTGATCATAATCGTAAATAAGTGGCTGTCGGGTATGTTTTTAGATATGATGGGTTTTAACTGTCATCTCATTAGTCCCATGCTCTCTGTGACCTATCCTTTTAAGAGGCATATTTAAATTAGTCCTTTTCATGGTTGATTCAGTCTCATGTTAGATATGGTGTCCACCCACTTGCCTTTTACTCTCCTGTGTTTAGTGTTGCACGCTATACTGTTTTTTTTTTTATATACTAGAAAATTAAAAACGTTTCGGTACTATAATTTGTTACTTTCGGTAGTTCTGTCAAATGTTTCTCAAGGATTAAGTAAGTCTATCAGCGCAGCCGACTTTTTATAGTGCGCACGGTTTCTTCTCCATTTACTCATTGCACTGGGAGTATGGGCTGCACCATGTTAACTTCAGTGTAGCATGAGTTGGGAGCTAACACACTTGAATAATGTGACATGGCATGCAAAAGTTTCAAACTGTTCGCAAAACAATGTCCATACAAGCTAGAACCTTTACAATGGAAGAAGATACCTTTTAGCTTCCAGCTTTGTAGGCTAACTTTATTTTCTAGCAGACAGCTAACGCTAACATCAATTCACTACCCTAGTACTTTGTGATAACTCCATAACTCAAAATAAGCTGATTTCAAAGCTGATTGCCAACAACTTTATTCATTCACTTATTCGGTCTCTCTCACCCAAAGTTATCTATTGCCTCAGCCTGCATTGTGAATGATGTGATTACTGGTTAGAGACAAGGCGGCAGGTAGCCTAGTGGTTAGAACATTGGGCCAGTAACTGAAAGGTTGCTCGATCGAATCCCCGAGCGGACAAGGTAAAAATCTGGCGTTCTGCCCCTGAACAAGGCAGTTAACCCACTGTTCCCCAGTAGGCCGTCATTGTAAATAAGAATTTGTTCTTAACTGACTTGCCTAGTTAAATAAAATACCTTTGGCTGATTTAGACGGATAAAGTTAGAAACTAACGTTGAATGGAGCCTGACCTCAGCAGGAGCATTTAACTGACATTTAAGCTAGCTATAATCAAAAGATGGGGTACTATAATCAAAAGATGGGGTACTATAAGTTCTCATAACACAAATAACAAATAGGTACTATAAGTTCTCATAACACAAATAGCTTTTTTTTTTTTTATAAAGAGTAGTGAGACAGACAGTGGTGAGTCAGGCTGCAATGAAGGAGGCAATGGAGATACACAGAAAGAGGAAGTGTTGAAGCAAGCAGGGAGAGAGGTTAGTAGTACAGTGGTTCCCAAACTTGGGGTAAATAAGTAGTGAAACATGTATTATTGAGTAGAACATGCAAGGTAGTGATGAATAGTATGTTTATTTTATTTTTTATGCGGTTGTGGTGATATAGTGCCATCTTTTGGGAACTAGAAACAATAGCATAATAGGAACTACAGTGATCCCTCGCCACTTCGCGGTTCACTTATCGCGGATTCGCTATTTCGCGGATTTTCATAATGCATTTTTTTTTTTTTTTTGGTGCATTGTGCTCTGCATTCTGATTCGCTAAAAACTCACTCCCGCTTCTTGTATCAAAACATGCTACGAATTGTGCTATCATTTTGTCGTCTCGTGCAGTTATGTGTACGTACATAAAACAGCTTGGCAAATTTACATTAAGTTGGCCAAATTATCTTGTAATTTCGAACATCTCCTAAACCCATAATGTCGACGAAACGCTCTGAAGAGCAGTGAAACGGCCTACACGTGAGTCACTGTATTTGTATACATGTAATAGTTGCTAATTGTAAAAAAAAAAAAAGTTTTCTATTTCGCGGATTTCACTTATCGCGGGTCATTTTCGGAACGTAACCCCCGCGATAAACGAGGGATACCTGTATTACAAATGGATGATCCTTGAAAATAAATATTAATGCTTGAAAAAGTAATTCAAGTCCTTGAATTTAACTTAACACTGTGTACAAACCCTGAATGGATATTCACCTCACAAGGGGGCTGATAAGCAACCTGATTGAGCCAGAACAGATTACAACGATGTAATCCACCAAACATTTTTAATCTCTTAACACTCCAACCAAAATATTTTCTCTGGAGGATGGCTCAGGTGTAATATGTAGGCTATAGGGTGGGGAGGTGCTGTTATGGCTGGTGTGTGTAGGCCAGGGATGGGTTTGGATTAGTTGTAGGAACAATCAAATGTTCTGCGTCTTGCCTACTCTATTGGAAAATATAGTTCAGGAAAGTGACAGGAACAACTTGTTTCATGTAGTAGTAGGTCGCGGGTTACCTCCTTGCTCTACTGTCTACTCCACTAATTGTTGGTTTGGAATGTGCATGGTGGCATTGGCCTTACATACTCACCCTTCATGGTTGCTGCTAGCGTTGCGGGCAATGGCCTGGAGTATAATTTCAGTTTGACAAAGTGAAAATGTGTCTGGGAATTCCTGTCTGGTTTCATTATCCCGTCACACAATCACTTTTACCTCATATCTGATGACAGGTGAGCTATTCTGCTCCGTCTCTCTTAGTTCTTCCTTTGTAGTGGGTATTCCCTGCAGTGTGCTTCTTGGGAAAATATTAAAGGTCTTGTTTGAAGAAGAAAGGTGAAACATCCTTGTTATACTACTTCTGCTCCTGTATTGTAAAAAACAATGTGTTGTCATTTGCGCGCACACAGTGCAGGACATTATGCAACTGTACTGCAATATTTCTGTGACATTGGAATTATATAGTTAGCTCTCCAGTGTTGACATTACCATTGGGTGTGTTACACATTAGGTGTAAGCTCCATGCTCACCCACATGAGGGGAAATCAAGTTGTGGTAGTTTTAGACATTAACAACATTGGCTCGGTCTCCTAGTCACTAATTTCTGTATTTAATTGAATTTATATACTAACCACGTTTATTTTCATATTCACCTTAAGGGTTTATGACACAGTAATTAGTGTTAGATCAATGTCTGTTTTAGCCAGTAGAGTATGTCTGTCCCCAACATCTGCCTAGACTCCATTCAGCCCTCCCAACAAGAGTGCATCTGGGACACTGAGTGTTCCAAAATGGAGGTGGTCCTGGAGAGTTGTCTGGGCCAGCTGGTTGTGTGGGAGATCCCCGCTGGTCAGAGATGAGGTGTGGTGACGCTGTTGACGTTAAGGACTCCTGCTTTAATAATGCCCTTAAGCTGGCAGAACTGTTTACCTTTTATTAGGGAAATGAAATGACCCCCTGCCTCTGGACACAAGGGAAGCTCTGTCACTTCCTCCTGTCAGGACAGGGTTAGGGGGGTCTCTCACTCTGGATGCACACACAGGTGAACTGAATAAAGATCTGTTCTTCTTGGACTAGTGTTCCCCTGACCTCTCATCTTCCTGCCATCCTATTGGCTTAATGGAGAATTTGTTGTGAACATGAACTTGTGTGTGTGCGCGTGAGCTTTTGTATGACTGTTTAAATGTGTGCTTTGTAGGAGAGAGAATTAAAAGCCGACATCACCCTGCACTATCAACTACTTCCTCGTGTGTCAAGCCCAAACAATCTTGGTCTTGGCAACTCTGCTTGCCTTATTAATTTTCCCTCCTTTCCTTTCGTTGCATGGTCCAGGCAACAATAGGAGAGTGCCGCCTATCCCTGAGCTTGGCTGAAACCAATGACCCCATTCACACCCCATGAAACGTGCCAGCTGCAGTATTAAATATCCACATTGTTGTAAATCAGTGAATGGCTGCTCTACTGTTACCATGGGGCTGTCGGGAAAAAAACTGTGTTTTTGTTCTTGTAAAGATTTGGCAAGTCATTGGTGTAGTAGGGTTTGTTGTTTTACCCGTAGGCTATTGACCTATGTTTTGGAATTATTTTATTAGGTCATTTTTGTTGGTCATTTTTTACCTAATATTGAGTGACATGAACCTTTGATGCTTTTAGTAGTCTCATTCAATGCTCCATTTCAACTTCATAGAGAGAGGACCCCACACTCGGAGAACCCAGTCTGAGGCCCGTCAGCACTATAATTTCACCAACTCTGTGGAAGATGCCATGTCTCTTCCTGTTTGCGTTTGGACCTCGTGCTTTCATTATAGAGAAATATTTGATCTAGACAATAGCTCACATCGAACCAGTGGGTTTCTACATGTCCCATTAACCTCTCTGCCTTGACAGATTTCTAGGAAAGCTGTACCACTTTTATTGAAACAATAGAAGCGTGCGTAAGAACAGCCCTTAGCTGTGGTGTATTGGCCATATACCACACCGCTTGTACCTTTTTCTTTATTGCTTAAATTGGGACCATGCATAGGCTATATCAGGGTACGGCAACCCTGTTGTTTCTGGAGTGCCACAGGTATTGCAGGATTTTGTTCCAACTAGGCACCACACCTGGCCAACTGAGATAATTGATCAGTTCAGTGATTTCCTAAATTCAACACACCTGGTCTTCCAGGTCGGTTCAATCAAAAACATGATGTGCCTGCGGCGGTTGCCTACTGCTGGGCTATATGCATGGTCCAATATGTAAAAATTATTTTTACCAATATGTTATTGGGCTCATTTCTGGAGGTGAAAATTATATTTTAGATGGTGTCAGCATAATGTTTCATTTGGGAGCAATATGTCCTTTTTAAAAAAGTAACCAGAACTGGGCTTCTCATTCCTTTTTCATAAACCTATATGTAATTTTTTTTCCGGTTTTCTCCCCAATTTCGTGGTATCAAATTGGTAGTTAGTCTTGTCTCAACGCTGAAACTCCCGTACTGACTCGGGAGAGGCAAAGGTTGAGAGCCGTGCTTCTTCCGAAACACAACCCAACCAAGCCGCATTGCTTCTTGACACAATGCCCACTTAACCCGGAAGCCAGCTGCACCAATGTGTCAGAGGAAACACCGTAAACCTGGCGCCCAGTGTCAGCTTGCACTGCGCCCGCCCCGCCACAGGTGTCGCTAGTGCGCAATGGGACATCCCTGCCGGCCAAACCCTCCCCTAACCCGGACGATGCTGGGCCAATTTGTGCGCCGCCTTGTCGCGGCTGGCTGCGACAGAGCCTGGACTCGAACCCAGAATCTCTAGTGGCACAGCTAGCACTGCGGTGCAGTGCCTTATACCATTGCGCCACACAAATTCTGCGGGAGGCACCACAGACACCCAAAACACTTACAGATATTTATATGTATAGGAAACACCGGGCATAGCCTAGTGTTCATGCTTTCACCCATGTTTGTATGTTCAGATTAGTTGGACTTGCATGTTCTCACTACTTGACGACCCCAAAGATCTTTGGATCACTTGTTTTTGATAAGTATGGAAAACATCCGCTTTTATACTACTTCCGCTTGGTTGGGCAGACCGAGGTGGATTTGAAAGACTGTCAAGTCTTTTAGAGGAGCATTGTGGTTTATTATGTTAGAGCTGCTGGAAGTCTCTTACACAAACGCCACTGAGTATTTCTGTCGTGTAGGCTGTCTGCACGTTGCCAAGCAACCCACTTTTAAATTTGTGTGTGTGTGTATATATATATATATATATATATATATATATTGCGCTTTGGGTAAAAAAATGTCCTTCAAAAGTGAAGACATTCCCTGTCCCTGGACTCCCAGACTAAAGCAGATGGAGCTTATTTGGCCTTAACAGCGATATATTTATGAATTCCTTTAACAAATTCATATTCTATTGTTGAATGTTATGCCACTGTGGTTTACATTCCCAGAATAAGATTTACTATGTGTGTGCTAAATTGAAACAATAATGCCAAAGTCTGTTAGATATAATATTATCCACTACATGCACAAGTGGAGCAGTTGAGTAGCCCTATGCCATTGTCAGTATGTTTTGTGAGACATACTCAGGACTCTTAAAGTGGTGGGGGGTGCATGCACTTTCTATCTTGGTTTCCTTGCTGTCCATCTCTGCCCTTCATATCCATAACCTTTTGATGGTGTGAGATTCCCCATGCGATTGGGAGGCACTACAGAACGCTAGAACATACATTGGTGTGTGGTGACACAATAGTGTTTTTTTTATTCTGTTGTAATATGTAACACTGCAGGAGAAAGTAAAACAAATTAAATGTCTACAGAGGTGTCCGGTTCATCTGTTGGAGTTTCGGCAGTGTTCGCTCTTTCCCACCTCCACGTTTTGATGTTTAAATAATGAGTGAATGTATTTTGATTTATTTTTTCTTATCTGTCTTTCAGGAAAAGAGGAATAGAAGTAGTCCAGGTAAGTTCAATAAGACTTATAAACCCAATTATTGGGTACACTTTTTTTCACACATTTGTGCCTTTTTTAAATGGTTATTTAAAAGCTTCTGGAACACGTGGTTTCAACACGCTTGGAAGTTTAGGGTTTATCCATAGTAGAATGCTGATGGAATAGCCTATCCCTAGATTTTTAAATTTTAATTTTTTTACACGCCTTATAATTTGTTCCTGTTGCCTGACAGAGATCTGGTGTTTGTGCCCAGAGAATTTTGTATTATGCTGGTGTGTACTGTATGAGGCAGAGAGCGCATGGTTCATATCGCAGGGGTGGGAGGGGACATTAATGGAGAATTCTACATTTTTCACACAGGATAAAAGATGCATAAATATTTAGCTGCATTTTTTCATATTGTGCTTCAGTTACATCTCCACTTGAGTGAATTCAGACAATGCTCTACTTTTTTCTCCGGTGCTTTTCTCAGTGTAACCTACTTTTCTCTGGTAAAATCTACGATTAACTTAAAGCAAAACATTTAGGAAATGTAGCTAGCTACATTCTTTCTATGATAAACATTAGAAATATAATGCCGTGCTGAGTTTTTGCAAAGAAATGACTGGCTTTTTTATTGTAGGCTAGCTCATTTACTTGTGGCTTCTAGCCAAATAGCGTTGTACTTCTCATGAGTCCCTACCGCTCATGAAAATGAAGCTGTTTTCTGCCGAATTTGTCGCAGTCATGTATTTTCTGTGAACGAAAACTATAGTTGCAGGAGCCTGATCACTCCATTGAATAAAAAAATACTTTGAATATAATACAATTTAAATTGTTTAAAACACCTTTTTTTTAAAATGGGTTGCGTTGTTCAAAATGCAGATTTCTGAACTCTAACGTGACCCTTGGTGAGAAAGGAAGCAGTGGGGGAAGAACAAGACTGATGAGCACAGTAATCCACCCTCCTCCACTTATCCATCCAGGAGCCTGGCCTATCAGACAGTGCAAGTATCCAGTGCATTCGGAAAGTGTTCGGACCCCTTGACCTTTTTCACATTTTACGTTAGTCTTATTCTAAAATTTATTAAATTGTTTTTTTTCTAATCAATCGACACACAATAGCCCATAATGACAAAGCAAAAACAGGTTTTTAGACATTTTTGCTAATTTATAAAAAACTTAAATATCACATATACAGTCGTGGCCAAAAGTTTTGAGAATAACCACAAAGTTCGCTGCTTCAGTGTCTTTAGATATTTTTGTCAGATGTTACTATGGAATACTGAAGTATAATTACAAGCATTTCATAAGTGTCAAAGGCTTTTATTGACAATTACATGAAGTTGATGCAAAGAGTCAGTGTTGACCCTTCTTTTTCAAGACCTCATGCTGTCAATTAACTTCTGGACCACATCCTGACTGATGGCAGCCCATTCTTGCATAATCAATGCTTGGAGTTTGTCAGAATTTGTGGGGTTTTTGTTTGTCCACCCGCCTCCTGAGGATTGACCACGTTCTCAATGGGATTACGGTCTGGGGAGTTTCCTGGCCATGGATCCAAAATATCTATGTTTTGTTCCCCGCGTCACTTAGTTATCACTTTTGCCTTATGGCAAAGTGCTCCATCATGCTGGAAAAGGCATTGTTCGTCACCAAACTGTTTCTGGATGGTTGGGAGAAGTTGCTCTTGGAGGATGTGTTGATACCATTCTTTATTCATGGCTGTGTTCTTAGGCAAAATTGTGAGTGAGCCCACTCGCTCGGCTGAGAAGCAACCCCACACATGAATGGTCTCCGGATGCTTTACTGTTGGCATGACACAGGACTGATGGTAGCGCTCACCTTGTCTTCTCCGGACAAGCTTTTTTCCAGATGCCCCAAACAATCGGAAAGGGGATTCATCAGAGAAAATGACTTTACCCCAGTCCTCAGCAGTCCAATCCCTGTACCTTTTGCAGAATATCAGTTTGTCCCTGATGTTTCCTGGAGAGAAGTGTCTTCTTTGCTGCCCTTCTTGACACCAGGCCATCCTCCAAAAGTCTTCGCCTCACTGTGAGTACAGATGCACTCACACCTGCCTGCTGCCAATCCTGAGCAAGCTCTGTACTGGTGGTACCCCAATCCCGCAGCTGAATCAAATTTAGGAGATGGTCCTGGAGCTTGCTGGACTTTCTTAGGTGCCCTGAAGCTTTCTTCACAACAATTGAACCGCTCTCCTTGAAGTTCTTGATGATTCGATAAATGGTTGATTTAGGTGCAATCTTACTGGCAGCAATATCCTTGCCTGTGAAGCACTTTTTGAGACTTTGCAATTAATTGCAATTCATCTGATCACTCTACATAACATTCTGGAGTATGTGCAAATTGCCATCATACAAACTGAGGCAGCAGACTTGGTGAAAATGTATATTTTTGTCATTTTCAAAACCTTTGGCCACGACTGTACATAAGTATTCAGACCCTTCACGCCATACTTTGAAGCACCTTTGGCAGCGATTTCAGCCTCGAGTCTTCTCGGGTATGATGCTACAAGCTTAGCACAAGCCTGTATTTGTGGAGTTTCTCCCATTCCTCTCTGCAGATCCTCTCAAGCTCTGTCATGTTGGATGGGGAGCGTTGCTGCACAGCTATTTTCAGGTCTCTCCAGGTCTCTCCAGAGATGTTCAAGTTCAATCGGGTTCAAGTCTGGGCTCTGACTAGGTCACTTAAGGACATTCAGAGACTTGTACCGAAGCCACTGCTGTGTTGTCTTGGCTGTGTGCTTAGGGTCGTTGTCCTGTTGGAAGGTGAACCTAAGCCCCAGTCCTGAGCGCTCACAAGCAGGTTTTCATCAAGGATCTCTTTGCTCCGATCATCTTTGCCTTGATCTTGACTAGTCTCCCAGTCCCTGCCACTGAAAAACATACCGCAGCATGATGCTGCCACCATGCTTCACTGTAGGGATGGTGCCAGTTTAACTCCATACGTGACGCTTGGCATTCAGTCCAAAGAGTTCAATCTTGGTTTCATCAGACCAGAGAATCTTGTTTCTCATGGTCAGAGAGTCCTTTAGGTGCCTTTAGGCAAACTCCAAGCGGGCTGTCATGTGCCTTTTACTGAGGAGTGGCTTCCGTCTGGCCACTACCACAAAGGCCTGATTGATGGAGGGCTGCAGAGATGGTTGTCCTTCTAGAAGGTTCTCCCATTTCCACAGAGGAACTCTGGAGCTCTGTCAGAGGGACCATCAGGTTCTTGGCCACCTCCCTTACCAAGGCCCTTCTCTCCCAATTGCTCAGTTTGGCTGGGCGGCCAGCTCTAGGAAGAGTCTTGCTGGTTCCAAACTTCTTCCATTGTGTTCTTGGGGGCCTTAATTGCTGCAGTAATCTTTTTTTAACCCTTCCTCAGATCTGTGCCTCGACACAATCCTGTCTCGGAGCTCTACGGACAATTCCTTCGACCTCATGGCTTGGTTTTTGCTCTGACATTCACTGTCAACTGTGGGACCTTATGTAGACCGGTATGTGTGCCTTTCCAAATCAAGTCCAATCAATTGAATTTACCACAGGTGGACTCCCAAGTTGTAGAAACATCTCAAGGATGATCAATGGAAACAGCATGCACCAGAGCTCAATTTTAAAGTCTCAGCAAATTGTCTGAATAATTATGTAAATAAGGTATTTAAGTTTTTTTATTTTTAATACATTTGCAAACATTTCTAAACCTGTTTTTGCTCTGTCTTTATGGGGTATTGTGTGTAGATTAAAACATTTTAGAATAAGGCTGTAACATAACAATGTGGATAAAGTCAAGGGGTCTGAATACTTTCTGAAGACACTCTAGGTAGCTGCAGCCCAATATGGCGAGTGGATGTATGAAAATGAGTCAGCTAATTGGGCAGATGTATTGCCTCTCAAGGCTGTTTTGCGTGGCTGATTGGGCTGCACAACGTGTCGATAAGCCAGCGTCGCAAGGGGGTAGTTTACACACCCTACTCCCAGATATTTCACAGATATTCTACTGTAAACGGCCGGTGGTGGAAACTGTACATATTTCCTCCGTCCCCTCATGGATGCATCTTCTCTAAGCTCCCCAGGCCCGTTTTCTGTATGCCTGTGAGGATGCAGGAGCAACATGCGCACCGCCAATCATGGGCTTCCTGCCTGGGGACTCTGTTTTCAGTGTATTGTGGTGCGACTCGTCACATCTCAGGACATTTCAACAACCAAACTTCTGTATTCACATTCGGGAGGACATTACCTTTTTGTCTTTCATTGAGGGAAACACTAGTGACCAACCTTTTGTAATGTGCACGCACATGTTTTTTTAAATTTAACTAGGCAAGTCAGTTAAGAACAAATTCTTATTGTGCACTTTGGGAACCTTTTAACAGAATGTGACTAGCAGAACGGGTGTTGTATGTGGAGGATGAGGGGGGAGGGAGGCCTATCTACTGCAGCCCTATCTAAGAGTTTTATAAAAAAGCATCAACCAGTGGGTCTTGCGACGGGTATACAGAGATGACCAGTTTACAGAAGAGTGCTGAGAGAAGGACAGTCTACCATACTCGCAAGTACTTGTATGAGGTGACTACCTCAAGCTCTAAACCCTCAGAGGTTGTAATCACACCTGTGGGGAGAGGGGCATTCTTCTTACCAAATCACACGGCCTTTTGTTTTGGAGGTGTTCAGACAAATGTTAAGGGCATAGAAAGCTTGTTGGACATTTTAAGAAAGCTTTATTGTAGAGCGTTTAACACAATCCTGGGAGGGGCCAGTTAAGTATAAGACTATCATCTGCTTATACATGGATGAGAGAGCTTCCTACTGCCTGAGCTATGTTGTTGATGTAAATTGAGAAGAGCGTAGGGTCTAGGATCGAGCCTCGGGGTACACCCTTTGTGACGGGCAGTGGCTGAGACAGCAGATGTTCTGACTTTATACACTGCACTCTTTGAGAGAGGTAGTTAGCAAACCAGGCCAAAGAAACCTGAGACACACCAATACTCCTTAGCCGGCCCACAAGAATGGAATGGTCTACCGTATCAAAAGCGTTTGGCCAAGTCCATTAAAAATAGCAGCACAACATTGTTCAGAATCAAGGGCAATAGTGACATCATTGAGGACCTTTAAGGTTGCAGTGACACATTCATAACCTGAGCGGAAACCAGATCGCATACAAGAGCGATTTAATATGGACATCAAGAAAGCCAGTCAGTTGATTATTGACAAGTTTTTACAACAATTTTGATAAACAGGGCAAAATAGAAATAGGCCTATAACAGTTAGGATCAGCTTAATCTCCCCCTTTAAATAAAGGACTAACTGTGGCTGCCTTCCAAGCAATGGGAACCTCCCCAGAGAGGTGCAGTGAGGAACGAAGTTTGTGTAGTGTGTGTTTGTCCCAGGGCTCATAATAGCTCTCTCCAATCTGTTTGTCAACCCAAAATGCTTGGTCTTCCGGGCTTCCGTATCAAGGCAAAAAAAAACTAGCTTAGACTCTTGGAATTATCTTGTTTGAACGACTTAGTATCTCGTCAAAATAAATAATAAGTTGTTTGAACCAGATACTAAGTCGTTCAAATGAGAATTGTTCTTTTGTCTAATTAGGGCTAATTTGATATGCAGCTTTTCAAAACATTGAATGTTTTTTCTGTCATTATTATTAACTTGCAGAGCGGATTTTCCATGCACGATGCACTTGAAGCTTGTTGGGGTTTACTTCTGTGTGCAAATAATTTCGCAGCTGCAGTTTGAGCTTATTTATTCCCTTTTATTAATGAAAAGAAGCTCATACTGGCCTTTTTATTTATTATATTTTAGCCTAATTATATTGATTTATATTATGGTGTATCTATTCCAAGAAAATCAGTCATTGGCAGGAACTGGAAGGAAAGGAAGTGTTGGCTTTGGGGATGATCAGTGCAATATACCTGCTGGAGCGTGTGCTACGGGTGGGTGCTGCTATGCTGACCAGTGAGCTGAGATAAGGCGGGGCTTTACCTAGCAAAGACTTATAGATGACCTGGAGCCAGTGGGTCTGGCCACAGATATGTAGTGGGGGCCAGCCAGCGAGAGCATACAGGTTGCAGTGGTGGGTAGTATATGGGGCTTTGGTGATAAAACGGATGGCACTGTGATGGACTTAGTTTTACTAGCATTTAAAAAGCAGTTGGAGGCCAAGGAAGGAGTGTTGTATGGCGTTGAAGCTCGTTTGGAGGTTTGTTAGCACAGTGTCCAAAGAAGGGCCAGATGTATACAGAATGGTGTCGTCTGCGTAGAGGTGGATCAGAGAATCACCAGCAGCAAGAGCGACATCATTGATATATACAGAGAAAAGATTCGGCCCGAGAATTGAACCCTGTGGCACCCCCATTGACTGCCAGAGGTCCGGACAACAGGCCGTCCGATTTGACACACTGAACTCTCTGAGAAGTAGTTGGTGAACCAGGCGAGGCAGTCATTTGAGAAGCAAAGACTATTGAGTCTGCCGATAAGAATGTGGTGATTGACAGTTGAAGGCCTTGGCCAGGTCAAGAAGGCTGCACAGTACTGACTTTTATCGATAGCGGTTATGATATCGTTTAGGACCTTGAGCGTGGCTGAGGTGCACCAATGACCAGCTCCGAAACCAGATAGCATAGTGGAAAAGGTACGGTGGGATTTCGAAATGGTCGGTGATCTGTTTGTTAACTTGGCTTTCGAATATTTTAGAAGGGCAGGATGGATATAGGTCTATAACAGTTTGGGTCTAGCGTGTCACCCCCTTTGAAGAGGGGGATGACCACGGCAGCTTTCCAATCTTTGGGTATCACAGACGATATGAAAGAGGTTGAATAGGCTAGTAATAGGGGTTGCAACAATTTTGGCGGATAATTTTAGAAAGAGAGGGTCCAGATTGTCTAGCCCAGCTGATTTGTAGGGATCCAGATTTGACAGTTCTTTCAGAACATCAGCTATCTGGATTTTTGGATTTTACATTTAGTTAGAATGTAGAATATAAACTAGATATAGGCTATTGTGTGTTTTGGTAGGCTAAGTAATTTCAACCAAATAGCCCTAATTAAACTAATAATGATAATGGAAACAAAATATTCTGGGCAGAGCATGCCCAACGCTTGTGGCTAAGCAGTATCAGAGTGAAATTGCAGCCGGAGTGAGGGCATTTTTTAAATTTGCTAAATTACGCCCTGCACCTCTCTCCACACTCACCCACTTACGTGCTATGGTATTCAAAAGCAACCCTGCTTTAGGCTATCAAAGAAGTGTCAAATCATATCAATGGATGGAATCAGTGAATGAATGGTTGCAGCAACCATTCAATTACATTGTCTGACAAACTGCATAACAAATGAGGCTTGATTAGACAAAATAACAATTATATCGTGTGAACGACTAAGTGTCTTTGAACGATTTTAGTAAAAAATAAACAATTGTTATATCTACTAAGCCTTTCAAACGGGATACTAAGTCGTTCAAACAAATTCCAAGATGTTTGTATTTATTGGGCTTCTGTAGCTTGAAGAGGAAATGGAGAGCTATTTATCTCCCTGCCTCTTCTCTGCCTCTCCTTTTGTGCTGTTTTTCTATGCCGTCTTTTGTGTTCTTGTGTTTTTTGTTTTTTTCTGACGATATCTTCAGCACACCCAGACAGAAAGATGTCCTGGGAATGGTCCCAAAGTAAGCAGCGCTTTGTTTCTGAACGCTCTCAACCCTCATGGGAGGCCAGCAGATCGTTACAGCCCAGAGCCTGTGGCGCCCACACCCCTTGCCTCTTAATACACTGACCACACACACACTTGTCTCTACAACCACCAGGGCTATCTCTGTCCTCTCCATGCTCAGACTCAGCTGTTTCTCATAATTTTAGCTGTGCTGTCACTATAGCTGGGACAATAAACTGAAAATTATTGACACTGACCATCATGTGTCACAGGCATTTTGCTAATATCGTTCATTATGATAAGTAACCTATACTCGAGCAATGTGAAGTTTGAAATGGAATACGTTTGATAATATGGTTGACTGTTAATGGGACAATTGATGACCACAACCATCAAACTAGTAGTAGTAGTTTAACCCCCTAAGGTCGATGTCTGTGCCCACATGAACATCTAATTAGCATAATACAGAATTCCCCATAACAATCTGTCCGTTTAAGCTAGAGATCTGTCTTTTCGCATTGGATGCTTCTCAATCCACTGCATCCACCTATGTTTTTTTTGCTTCCGCTTCTGCGATAAAAGGTGACGGAGCTAGAGCGTTATTTGTCTTCTAACAAAATCGTCTGTAGCATCCGACAGGTTTGGCCTACAAACTATTATGAACTCTATGGAAAGATGAGACCAACACGATCGTGTTCTCCATTTTGCTTTACGACCGCCACAAGCGTCTTGGGACTCGTCTGAAGTCGGTTCAGCCAATCTACCAACTTCTGTCTGTAACTTCCAAACAGTTTGGGCTGCATACTAATATGACCCCTCTGTGGAAAGGTGAGAATCTCTCACGAACATGTACATGTCGGTTCTGTTTTGCTCTAGAACACCCCACAGGCCTCACGACTCATCTTAAGGTCCCTCGGTACCAATTGAAAAAACAAATGGAAGTATATATGCACACTGTTCAGTACCAAAAATCTGAGGTTAAATACATGCATACAAGTACCAGTCAAAATTTTGGACACACCTACTAATTCCAGGGTTTTTCTTTATTTTTACTATTTTCTACATTGTAGAATAATAGTAAGGACATCAAAACTATGAAATAACACATATGAAATTATGTAGTAACTGAAAAAAGTGTTAAACAAATCTAAATATATTTTAGATTGGAGATTCTTCAAAGTAGCCACCCTTTGCCTTGATGACAGTTTTGCAGACTCTTGGCATTCTCTCAACCAGCTTCACCTGGAATTATTTTCCAACAGTGCACTTGTTGGCTGCTTTTCCTTCACTCTTCATTCCAACTCGTCCCAAACCATCTCAATTAGGTTGAGGTCGGGTGATTTGTGGAGGCCAGGTAGGTGAGTAGGTGTGTCCAAACCTTTGACTGGTACTGTATATCTCTCAGATATTGGACAGACACTTCAGAACAAACTTCCTTTTGATTTCTTTGGGGGGGGGGCTTATGTTGTTCAGTGTAGTGAATCTGTTATTCAATGTGTTTGTATGGGATAATGGCAGTAAGGCCCAAAAATTATTTTTCATACAAAAAATGTGTATGTATTGTTTTTGATACTTCAAGGGGTCTAACATGCTGGCCACACTGCTCGCGTTACAAAATTAATTTACACAAACATGTTATTCAATAATTTCATCCAAACTGCTCTTGTGTATCAACGAGCCTCTGCATAGTCAGGCCTTAAAATAGGACTTGGTTCTATTTTTGTTGCTTGATGCGCTGTAAGTTCCGCCTCTCCCATCTCTTCATTGGCTTTTAGGAGCATATACCCATGTGGGTGATTCTGAAAACTGAGCTGAAGTCCACACTCCAGTCCAGGTGGTGGTTAGTGCACCTTAGTTAGTTGCCAACTGCCATATAATGTCCACTGAAGGAGAGATTACTAGAAATGTTCTAATTTTCCCATTTTATCTGTGGATTAATTGTCGAAGTAGAGGACACACAATTTTGTGTGACCCAAAATGGGTCAAAATTCTACAAAGATCCCTGAAAAAAATAACCTTGTGCGTTTTAAGGTAAAATAACAACCCAATGTTTATATCCCAGGACAAATTAGCTAGCAAGAGCTAGCTAGCTGAATGTCTATGAATGTTTTGTGCGTTTCGACCTGACCCCAAATTAATATAGTTGGTTCAGAGTTTGTTTTGATATTTCAACCTGCTTGTCCTGATCCCGGGCCCTGTGTAGTCAGCATGTTAGAATTCAAATAGCAAAATAATCCTTGGTATTACCTTCTTAAAACAACTCCCTATAGCTTAGTTAGAATCCCCCTCCCCCGTCTTAGATGGGGCTTAGACTCTTATGGGTTAAAGGATAATATATATTTTTAAACATGGTTAACATTAATGTTTATAAAGGTATTGTTCTATTTATTGGTATTGCATCAGTTCAGGCAGTTTATCACAATATGGATTTTTGTCCATTATGGCCCAGCTCTTGCTGTCACTGGCCAATCGAGAGGCCACAGTGCAGACCGACACCTGCAGGTTTTGTTTTTGAGTCGGTGAGGGTGCGAGCTGCCAGAAAGATGAGCCCTGTGCCAGTCAGTGGCTCCTGTGGCCTGGCCGCCTCACGGGAGACAATGGCAACCATTATCATGCTCTGGCGGCGTTATGCTAGTCCATGAATAAAGCGGTCATCCCTTATTATAACGAGGGAGAGATGCTGTATTGGGAGTGAGTGGGGGGCACAGGGTCACAGAGTATACCAAAGTGTTTTCACATTGTTTACAGGATGAATGCATTTCACATATACAGTGGGGAGAAGAAGTATTTGATACACTGCCAATTTTGCAGGTTTTCCTACTTACAAAGCATGTAGAGGTCTGTAATTTTTATCATAGGTACCCTTCAACTGTGAGAGATGGAATCTAAAACAAAAATCCAGAATCACATTGTATGATTTTAATTGTATGATTTTAAGTAATTAATTAGTATTTTATTGCATGACATAAGTATTTGATACATCAGAAAAGCAGAACTTAATATTTGGTACAGAAAACTTTGTTTGCAATTACAGAGATCATATGTTTCCTGCAGTTCTTGACCAGGTTTGCACACACTGCAGCAGAGATTTTGGCCCACTCCTCCATACAGACCTTCTCCAGATCCTTCAGGTTTCGGGGCTGTCGCTGGGCAATACGGACTTTCAGCTCCCTCCAAAGATTTTCTATTGGGTTCAGGTCTGGAGACTGGCTAGGCCACTCCAGGACCTTGAGATGCTTCTTACGGAGCCACTCCTTAGTTGCCCTGGCTGTGTGTTTCGGGTTGTTGTCATGCTGGAAGACCCAGCCACGACCCATCTTCAATGCTCTTACTGAGGGAAGGAGGTTGTTGGCCAAGATCTCGTGATACATGGCCCCATCCATCCTCCCCTCAATACAGTGCAGTCGTCCTGTCCCCTTTGCAGAAAAGCATCCCCAAAGAATGATGTTTCCACCTCCATGCTTCACGGTTGGGATGGTGTTCTTGGGATTGTACTCATTCTTCTTCTTCCTCCAAACACGGCGAGTGGAGTTTAGACCAAAAAGCTCTATTTTTGTCTCATCAGACCACATGACCTTCTCCCATTCCTCCTCTGGATCATCCAGATGGTCATTGGCAAACTTCAGATGGGCCTGGACATGCGCTGGCTTGAGCAGGGGGACCTTGCGTGCGCTGCAGGATTTTAATCCATGACGGCGTAGTGTGTTACTAATGGTTTTCTTTGAGACTGGTCCCAGCTCTCTTCAGGTCATTGACCAAGTCCTGCCGTGTAGTTCTGGGCTGATCCCTCACCTTCCTCATAATCATTGATGCCCCACGAGGTGAGATCTTGCATGGAGCCCCAGACCGAGGGTGATTGACCGTCATCTTGAACTTCTTCCATTTTCTAATAATTGCGCCAACAGTTGTTGCCTTCTCACCAAGCTGCTTGCCTATTGTTCCGTAGCCCATCCCAGCCTTGTGCAGGTCTACAATTTTATCCCAGATGTCCTTACACAGCTCTCTGGTCTTGGCCATTGTGGACAGGTTGGAGTCTGTTTGATTGGGTGTGTGGACAGGTGTCTTTTATACAGGGAACGAGTTCAAACAGGTGCAGTTAATACAGGTAATGAGTGGAGAACAGGAGGGCTTCTTAAAGAAAAACTAACAGGTCTGTGAGAGCTGGAATTCTTACTGGTTGGTAGGTGATCAAATACTTATGTCATGCAATAAAATGCAAATGAATTACTTAAAAATCATACAATGTGATTTTCTGGATTTTTGTTTTAGATTCCGTCTCTCACAGTTGAAGTGTACCTATGATAAAAATGACAGACCTCTACATGCTTTGTAAGTAGGAAAACCTGCAAAATCGGCAGTGCATCAAATACTTGTTCTCCCCACTGTATTTAGCTACATTCTGTTTTGTGTTAAAGTGCTGTTTTTAATACCGACTTCTGATCCTGATATTTGCAAACATATAGGGACAGTTGGATGAGATGACAACCATTTGAAATTAAATGTTACACAGCTAGTGAAACATGACAATGTCCTCTTGCAGGTCTGTGTGCTTTCCGGGGAAGTCTGTAAAATCCGTAGACGATAATGGGCGGAATCACTCACAATATAGTGAGCCAGTCTGGTCCCAATAGCCCTGTTTGTTTTGAATTGGGATGTTGTCTTCAAGACTCCTTTTTATAGAGTTACTGTACAAGGACAGCTCTTATCTGTGTTGTTGCTCCTGTCTGGCTGTGTGGTGAATCTGAGGAAGAGGTGGTCTGATCAAGGTTAAACCCATTACACACACACCACCTGTTCCAGCCCTCACTTGTGTCCTTGTAGTTTTCAAGCTGACCCGATTGCTGACCCTGTGTATAACAGCCAAGTCTTTTCTAGTAGACTGGTGGTAAACAACATCAATAATGGCAACCAAAATAATCATATGCTTTACTCCATTTTGCCTTGTATAAACATCTGCACAGTTCATTTTCCTGTGAACAGGCTTTTATTGTTCCCTTTTGATGCAGTGTTTGGGTAACTTTTACATTTTCAGTTTTTCTGGGAATAATACCTAATTCATGGGACTCACTGAGGCTGACAAAAAATGGCGAGAGAATATTGTTCTATTTTAAGCAAAGGAGTTTGAACCTTTCCTGCTGAGAACCTTCCTGGGGCCATGATAGCCAGTTTTCCTCCATAGGCCCACTAATTGTAATATCACTCATTTATTGGAGCAGAGCTTGCAATAAAGCAACATTTATGTCCCTGTTTTGAAAATCAGTCAGTAATGTCAATGGCAGAGATTTAGAACATCTGGAGGGCATGGCAGCGATTGTGACATCATGCTCTGTGAACAAACCTAAATCGGTCGTCCCTTAGGGAGCTCATTTCATATTTCCATTTCTAGTGTGGGAAAAACTTCAGGATTTCTCTGTGAGGGTGAAAAAGTCTGAGGATGAAGAGTAAGGTTCCGCTATCTTCATCCGTTTCATTCATATATCCACAATCTGTCCTATCTTACTCTCTCCCTCTTGTCCTCCTCTGCCCTCCATTCATGCTAATCATTCTCTAAGTGATTTCCACAACCTCATTAATATTGACCCGTTTGCCCTGAGCTCATGAGAAAGCAGCCTTCTCCCAAGGCTCCGTACATTAGTCTGTATGTTTCGGAGCTGATCATATTAACCCACCAGACTTAGGGGAAGCCAATGTTCTCTGCTAGCAAGTTGAACCGGGCAAGGAAATGGACACCGTTGCTGCCCAGGAAAATTTTTGTAAAATGTTTATCATGCGCTGAGTGCTAGGGAATTTCAAGTTTATTTCCTGGTTGTTACTGTATCTCTCCCACTGATCAAAAATAGGAATTGTATATAATTTTAATTGAAGCCCACCGAGATTGACAAGACTCACTCCGTAAAGTCTATTCCTCTAGTCTATTGGGAGTAGCTACTAGTCAGAGGAATCCAACATTTAATGAGGGAGATCTTTTGGATTTCATTTTACAGCTTAGTTCAGGGACTCAGGAGTTTAATCGACTGTATACTTGAGGTAACCAGTTGGATGCCTATTGCAGTGACTAAACAATACCTGTGGGGGTATGGGGAATACTGACTGACTGAGGGATTTTAGTGTCTTCAACCCACCCATTGGGTGTGGTTTGAATGTATAATTAGTAAGGATGTAGCTCTTGTCTATTTTATGAGCACAAAACATTAACAGGATTCCATCCCTTCAGGGAAGAAATGTTACTGTTCCTCTCTTCCCTCCAGTCCCATCGCTCTGTAGCATGATCTTAGGAGGCCTATGTTTTTTCACTCATGGTGAGGAAAAAAACTGCTCTTTATCTAGATCTCTGCCAGAGATGCTCATCTCTGACCTGTTTTGACCTCTAGCACTGTATCACCCCAGCCATCTGCCCTCTCCTGTGGACCTGGGTGAGGGTGAGACTTGTTGGCATGGGAGCAGCAGGCCTTCAGTAATGAAGCCTCAGATGAGAGAGCAGCACAACAGTAGCGTCCTTCCTCCGTCTCTCTCAGGCTTTAGGAGAGTCACTGGAGCACAGGCTCAGCAGCTGTTGTCTTCACTCCGCCCTGGAGTTCAGCTCAGCTTCTCAGTGATCTCAAACCTACAGTGAGAAATGAGTACTGGACTCCAGTCGTTTGGACAGTCAAAAAGCAGTGGCGACCAAAACTTGGTCCGTCATGAAGATGGCTTGGTTTGAGTACCTCCACACTCCTCTACTGTGAGGTAGGAGAGCGCGAGGGAGACACTGCTGAGACATGAGTCCAATTACCCTATGGCTCCAGGGAGGTGCAAGAACCTGGCACTATACTGAAGAAAAATATAAACGCAGCATGTAAAATGTTCGTCCCATGTTTCATAAGCTGAAATAAAAGATCACAGAATTTTTCCATTATGCACAAAAAGTTTATTTCTCTCAGGTTTTGTGTACACATTTGTTTACCTCCGTTGGTGAAAATTTCTCCTTAACCAAGATAATCCATCCACCTGACAGGTGTGGCATATCAAGAAGTTGATTAAACAGCATGATCATTACACAGGTGCACCTTATGCTGGGGGCAGTAAAAGGCCACTCTAAAATGTGCCGTTTTGTCCTAACACAATGCCGCAGATGTCTCCCAAGTTTGGATGCCTGAGGTACTGGACATTTACAAGTGAATTAAGGTTGTTATTTTGTGACTGATATTGATTGTGTGATCATTTTCTTTTCTTAATACAGCAAACACAAAAGAACATTGGTTTTGATTTTATTTCCATTGTTTTATTAATGGTTTATGAAAAGTTTATTTCTATACTGACTTTTACATGAGTCCTTTGTATTGGTGTAGACTTGACGGACCAGACAGGACTAATTCCCTCCAAAAATAGGAGACATCAATATTTTCTCTGGTAGGCACGACCTACCTTGCACCCCTAACAAACAATTACCTGAAGTCAAAACCATTACAATTACACAGGTGCACCGTGTGCTGGGGACAATAAAAGGCCAATCTATAATGTGCAGTTTTGTCGCACAACACAATTCCACAGATGTCTCAAGTTTTGAGGGAGCGTGCAGTTGGCATGCTGACTGCAGGCATGTCCACCAGAGCTGTTGCCAGAGAATTGAATGTTCATTTCTCTACCATAAGCCGCCTCCAACGTTGTTTTAGAGAATTTGGCAGTACGTCCAACCAGCCTCATAACCACAGACCAGGACCTCCACATCCAGCTTCTTCACTGGTGGACATCCGGCAACAGCTCTGGTGGACGTTCCTGCAGTCAGCATGCCAATTGCACGCTCCCTCAACTTGAGACATTTGTGGCATGTGTGTGTGTGTGTGTGACAACTGCGCATTTTAAAGTGGCCTTTTATTGTCCCCAGCACAAGGTGCACCTGTGTAATAATCATGCTTTTTAATCAGCTTCTTGATATACCACACCTGTCACATGGATGGATTATCTTGGCAAGGGGGAAATGCTCACTAACAAGGATGTAAACAAATTTGTGCCCAATTTTAGAGAAGCTTTTTAGGCATATGGAACATTTAATGAGATTTTTTTTATTTCAGCTCATGAAATATGGGACGAACACTTTACCATTTTTGTTCAGTGTATATGGTTGGAAGTGAAACGGCTGCTGTAGATCCTCACTGTTCTGTAGATCAGAAAACATTTCTCTGGGGAATGTGACAGCACAAAGCCCCTCAGTAGAACGAGCATAAAAGCTGGAAACATTCTGCCCTTGACCTGTTCTCCCTGCCGGACTGTGGGTATTTTCTATTTGTCTGTCACAGGCATGGCCCAGCACCAGTGCTGCATGTCCCAGGGGGGCTTCAAAAGACGTCAATTGCCAATTTCTGTTTTTAGTGTTTAGCATAACATCAGCGGCTTCGCAAAGAGTTCTGTGGGCGTGCTAGAGCAAGGTCGTGCTCCATCCATGACGTGCATAGCGGGATGGGACCGACTTCCATGTCACTGCTGGTGTGTGTGAGGGGCCACGCTGTAGACAGGACCTCTTTTTTGTGGAAGTAGGAGATTAGGAGCTGTGGCGCACAGCCAAATCCTCTGGCTGCTCTCCAACAACCCGTACGTGCGCTGGAGGGCAAGCCCTGAGACCAGTGTGTCCTCTTCATCTCTGCTGACTACTATGCCTTTAGTATTGTGTGCCCTGTCTCTGATGTTTGTTGTCTCCACAGCACAGTATATACAGTATCCCTATGTCCTTGTGTGTTTTGAGTCTTTCAGCCCCAGACTGTCGTGTAAACTAAATGAATAAACTAGGTAGGACAATTAAAAAAAAAAACATTTTTACCAAAGCAGGACAAAGGCTAATAAGTAATGTATCCATCACCTCTCCTAGAATGATTAACCAGCCTGGCCTACACTGCCAGACCATGTTCCGTAGCTTTTCATCTCTCTGGGCTGAACGTTTAGTTTTTGACCCACTGTGTGCTGTTAAGGTGTGTCTATTTGGCTCCCATACTGAATACCAAGGACTCCGGTGAACTAATGGGGCCTCTCGAAGCTGCTTGGACTAGTGCTGCAAGCTAAACTTCTTTTATTGACTTTGCTCTCTAGTTAATGAAGAAGATCAGAGTCAATAACAGAAATGGCAATTGATGTCTTTTGAAGCCCCTCTGGGACATGGATCACTGGTGCTAGCAATGGCTAACGGCCTAACGCTCATAACCCTGATAACGCTGTCAATGCACACAATGCTTTTCAAGTGCTCTTATATTTAACATAAGACAGACAATGTTTTCGTCTAGTACAGAATCAAGCTAGAGGCTACCTGCTCGACCAGTCCGGTACCTGGGAAAATATCCTCTGGGTGTGTGTATAAGGCCAATGGCTAAAGCACACATTTTACTGTACCAATAGGTTTCATAATGTTTAACAGAAAAGGTCATTCCATACCATGTAAGCCTAATTATTTGCATATTTAGCAAGTACTGATGTTGGAGTCTGCGAAATGCCTATCGTTATTGATAGGAAAGAAAGCGCATGCTCAGCCTCGCTGTATCCTTCCTTGCTATTAGACAGTTTTGGGCCCGGTTTCCCAAAATCACCGTAAGGCTAAGTTCATAATTTTAACCTTTTTATTGGAGCGTAATTAAATCGCTGAGCTGTTTCCAAAAACCATCGTTACTAAAGTTGCACTTAAAATGTGTTACCTACTGACTGCCTCAGACCACATAAACTCAGCAAAAAAAGAAACGTCCTCTCACTGTCAACTGTGTTTATTTTCAGAAAACTTAACATATTGCATCTTTTGTTCATACAAATATTTACACAACTGAGACAAAAACTGAACAAGTTCCACAGACATGTGACTAACAGAAATTGAATAATGTGTCCCTGAACAAAGGGGGGGTCAAAATCAAAATTAACAGTCAGTATCTGGTGTGGCCACCAGCTGCATTAAGTACTGCAGTGGATCTCCTCGTGGACTGCACCAGATTTGCCAGTTCTTGCTGTGAGATTTTACCCCACTCTTCCACCAAGGCACCTGCAAGTTCCCGGACATTTTTGAGAAGAATGGCCTTAGCCCTCACCCTCCGATCCAACAGGTCCCAGATGTGCTCAATGGGATTGAGATCCGGGCTCTTCGCTGGTCATGGCAGGACACTGACATTCCTGTCTTGCAGGAAATCACTCAGAACGAGCAGTATGCCTGGTGGCATTGTCATGCTGGAGGGTCATGTCAGGATGATGAGCCTGCAGGAAGGGTACCACAGGAGAGAGGAGGATGTCTTCCCTGTAATGCACAGTGTTGAGATTGCCTGCAATGACAACAAGCTCAGTCCAATGATGCTGTGACACACCGCCCCAGACCATGACGGACCCTCCACCTCCAAATCTATCCCGCTCCAGAGTACAGGCCTCGGTGTAACGCTCATTTCTTCGACGATAAACGCGAATCTGACCATCACCCCTACCCCTGGTGAGACAAAACTGCGACTTGTCAGTGAAGACCACTTTTTGCCAGTCCTGTCTTGTCCAGCGACGGTGGGTTTGTGCCCATAGGTGACGTTATTTCTGGTGAGGACCTGCCTTACAGGCCTACAAGCCCTCAGGCCAGCGCCTCTCAGCCTATTGCGGACAGTCTGTGCACTGATGGAGGGATTGTGCGTTCCTGGTGTAACTCGGGCAGTTGCTGTTGCCATCCTGTACCTGTCCCGCAGATGTGATGTTCGGATGTACTGATCCTGTGCAGGTGTTGTTACACGTGGTCTGCCACTGCGAGGACGATCAGCTGTCCGTCCTGTCTCCCTGTAGCGCTGTCTTAGGCATCTCACAGTACGGACATTGCAATTTATTGACCTGGCCACATCTACAGTCCTCATGCCTCCTTACAGAATGCCTAAGGCACGTTCACACAGATGAGCAGGGACCCTGGGCATCTTCTTGGTGTTTTTCAGAGTTAGGACACTAAAGAGGCCTTTCTACTAAGTTTTCATAACTGTTACCTTAATTGTCTACCGTCTGTAAGCTGTTAGTGTCTTTAACTACCGTTCCACTGGTGCATGTTCATTTAATTGTTTATGGTTTATTTAATTGATTTTTACAAATTATCTTTGAAAGACAGGGTCCTGAAAAAGGGACGTTTCTTTTTTTGCTGAGTTTAGAACAGCTAAATCCGTAGTTGGATGTGCCAAATATGATTTAGTGCATTATTATTAGGTAGTCATTAGAATAAGCCTTCCTAAATATTTGCAGCCATAGGTGATATCTGTAGGAGCTGATCTGTCATCAGTATTGTGGAATAATTCTAATGTTAATGTAAGATTTGAATGGAGCAGCGCTGCTTTTCTTTTGAACCTATCAGTATCGGCACATGCTCCCACGATGCACTTGCAAACGTTGTCACTGTGGTGTTTTGGGAAATGCATGTTGCATCTTGGGCCGTTTGTAGGAAAGATCCATTATGAAAACACTCATAAGCCTAAGTTCCATTGCTATCGGGAAACTGGGCCTTAGACTCAGTCTGAGTTTTTTTTCCTGCTGATTGTGTGTGTCTCCAAAATAGGTTTATTATTGGCCCTTTTTCTTCAGGCATGGTCTCTCTGCTGAAGATAACCTAGCTGAAGGCCACGCACACACGCGTGCCCAGTTGCATACAGACATGATGCGGACTCAGACATGCTGATAAAAGGGACTTAGAAATGGGTATGGTCTAAAGCACACAAACCCAGAGATGGAGAGAATCAGAATACGCTCTCATACACACACACTGGAACCCTCCCTCACACTACAGTGGATCCATTCAGCTTAGATCACAATAGAGGCTCCTTGTGATTTGGGAACAGCATGTACCCTAGTAGAAGAGAGGCTTTGGGGCACAATTCAGTCTCCTCTTCTAGTGAGAGGGTGCGTGTGTGTCCCCGTCCTCTGGGTATGTGTGCTGACCCACATAACTCCCCCAGTGGCTCCACAACAGCAGTATCGACCTACTGTACTCTACTGACCACAGGAGCCAGACCTATCATATAACGCTGACTGTTCAGTCTGAGGCCAGGCTAGTCCTGTATCTCTACTGCATCATCCTACATAGGTTACCAAGAGTGTTACCAAAAATATACGTCAGGCATACAAAATAAAGACGGGTTATGGCAGTGGTGGTACAGTAGCTTTCCTTGTTTGTTTCCTTGCTGACCTCTAACCCCTGATGTCTCCCTTGTGTCTGTCCTCAGCTGGACCTGAGCCAGCCCCTGGAAGAGCAGGGTCCCCTGGACGTCATCATCCACAAACTGACTGACCTGATCCTGGAGGCTGACCAGAACGACACACAGTCAGTCCTGCTGGTGCAGAGAGTGCAGGTGCGCCTCAGGGAGAGGGAGAAAGGGGTGGAAATAGAGGGGGGGTAAAAACGAAGGGAGAAGCACAACTGTCTATGATTCCACAACACCACAGACCGATTTCACCACTACGTGTCTGGCCATTAAAGTGGTTTTGCTCATTAGAAGGGGAAGTGGTCATGTATTTCCGTATATCACCAGAACAGCCAGTGCTGTGAATGTTGCACACTCATTTTGTGTGTCTCACATAGCTGCGGGAACAGTTTGAAATCTATGGGTGTTTTGTAAGTTGAGGGTCATGCAGGTGTGTGTGGTGATGGTTGTCTTTGTGTTCTTGTGTGAATTGATCTGGCAGTGCTTGAAAAAGTATTAGATGCGGTATCCAACCATCCCCCTCCTCTCTCAAGCCTATTGTACCCGTCAGTATAGCCAGTCAGTGACCCCACCTCTTGAAATGATACTACTAGGTCGTTGCAGGTGACTGTGGGATATTCCCATCCTGCCATGTGAAGGGCTAGTATTGCTATCAGAAACGCCACTCTCCGGGAGATTAGAGTTGGGCTTTGACCCTGCCACTGAATGTCACATATAACACAACATTAATGATCAGAACTGTCACTTTATCCTGTAGTTTGGGGAATGAGGACTTACTTCATTGTTCAAACAATGCCCGATAGTTTGCACACTTTCTTTAGACCATAACTTAATTATAGGTCTTCTAACTGTATAAGGCTTTGTTTTTACATTGTAAACAGTACCTAACATTTTCCTGTGAATTAAGGTGAAAGTAGTCTTCATTTCCTTAGAGGACTTGGAGGGGAAAATACCATAACAGCCTTCTATTGCACAACATGCAACGACTGCTAGTGCTTGTGTATTGTGAATACCACCACTAAACACTTGGACTTGAGTGGCCTTCTCTAAAGCAAGTGTAGGCCAATGAATTAGGTTATTCGTAATAAATATGTTTGCCATTTCTCTTTGTGTACAGTGGGGCAAAAAAGTATTGTCAGCCACCAATTGTGCAAGTTCTCCCACTTAAAAAGATGAGAGAGGCCTGTAAGTTTCATCATAGGTACACTTCAACTATGACAGACAAAATGAGAAAAAAAAATCCAGAAAATTACATTGTAGGATTTTTTATTAATTAATTTGCAAATTATGGTGGAAAATAAGTATTTGGTCAATAACAAAAGTTTATCTCAATACTTTGTTATATACCCTTTGTTGGCAATGACAGAGGTCAAATGTTTTCTGTAAGTCTTCACAAGGTTTTCACACACTGTTGCTGGTATTTTGGCCCATTCCTCCATGCAGATCTCCTCTAGAGCAGTGATGTTTTGGGGCTGTTGCTGGGCAACACGGACTTTCAACTCCCTCCAAAGATTTTCTATGGGGTTGAGATCTGGAGACTGGCTAGGCCACTCCGGGACCTTGAAATGCTTCTTACGAAGCCACTCCTTCATTGCCCGGGCGAAGTGTTTGGGATTATTGTCATGCTGAAAGACCCAGCCACGATTCATCTTCAATGCCCTTACTGATGGAAGGAGGTTTTCACTCTAAATCTCACGATACATGGCCCCATTCATTCTTTCCTTTACACGAATCAGTCGTCCTGGTCCCTTTGCAGAAAAACAGCCCCAAAGCATGATGTTTCACAGTGGGTATGGTGTTCTTTGGATGCAACTCAGCATTCTTTGTCCTCCAGACACGACGAGTTGAGTTTTTACCAAAAAGTTATATTTTGGTTTCATATGACATTCTCCCAATCTTCTTCTGGATCATCCAAATGCTCTCTAGCAAACTTCAGACAGGCCTGGACATGTACTGGCTTAAGCAGGGGGACACGTCTGGCACTGCAGGATTTGAGTCCCTGGCGGCGTAGTGTGTTACTGATGGTAGGCTTTGTTACTTTGGTCCCAGCTCTCTGCAGGTCATTCACTAGGTCCCCCCGTGTGGTTCTGGGATTTTTGCTCACCGTTCTTGTGATCATTTTGACCCCACGGGGTGAGATCTTGCGTGGAGCCCCAGATCGAGGGAGATTATCAGTGGTCTTGTATGTCTTCTATTTCCTAATAATTGCTCCCACAGTTGATTTCTTCAAACCAAGCTGCTTACCTATAGTGGAGTTTGGAGTGTGACTGTTTGAGGTTGTGGACAGGTGTCTTTTATACTGATAACAAGTTCAAACAGGTGCCATTAATACAGGTAACGAGTGGAGGACATAGGATCCTCTTAAAGAAGAAGTTACAGGTCTGTGAGTGCCAGAAATCTTGCTTGTTTGTAGGTGACCAAATACTTATTTTCCACCATAATTTGCAAATAAATTCATTAAAAATCCTACAATGTGATTTTCTGGATTTCTTTTCCTCATTTTGTCTGTCATAGTTGAAGTGTACCTATGATGAAAATTACAGGCCTCTCTCATCTTTTTAAGTGGGAGAACTTGCACAATTGGTGGCTGACTAAATACTTTTTTGCCCCACTGTATATAGGTAGACATGTCTAGTACACACTGCCGAAACTCAAGTTCCCATCAAGGAATCAACTCTGTCCCGCCCTCTTTTCTCTCACACATTTGTAGGAGATAGAAAGCAGCAAATTGATGGCCAAGTACACAGGAGTTGTCAGTTCTTCTAAACCACTGGAAGATTAGTTTGGCTTTAGCTTTAGGGATGACCGTAACACGTTTGTCTTATGTAACCGCACGGATGTTTTGATCAGCGCTGGCAGGAGTCATAGTCTCTCTGCAGATGGATGTTCAGTCCCAAGGAAAAATGTCTGTGCGTACATGTGTGTTTGACTAAATGTGTGTACGTAGGCGGGCATTTTTGTGCCTGTGTGTGGATTTTTTGTTAGGCAATTTAGCCCAATGTATGAAACATGTACATTTCACTCTGGGGTGGGGGAGTGTTGAGTTTGCATAATGTGTGGGCCAAAGCATCTGTTAGAGAATATCTAAAAGACTGAGATGATGAGAGGCTGGCAGAAGGAAAGGACTGGGCAGAGATGAAAATGGAGAGTGTGGGAGAGGGGGAAGGAGGGTGGGGTGTAGAGATGCGGAGGGTGGCGTGTAGAGACTGGGGAGCGGAGGGTGGCGTGTAGAGACTGGGGAGCGGCGTGCGGAGACTGGGGAGCGGAGGGCGGCGTGCGGAGACTGGAGGGCAGCGTGCGGAGACTGGGGAGCGGAGGGCGGCGTGCGGAGACTGGGGAGCGGAGGGCGGCGTGCGGAGACTGGAGGGCAGCGTGCGGAGACTGGGGAGCGGAGGGCAGCGTGCGGAGACTGGGGAGCGGAGGGCAGCGTGCGGAGACTGGGGAGCGGAGGGCGGCGTGCGGAGACTGGGGAGCGGAGGGCGGAGGACGGCGTGCGGAGACTGCGGAGCGGAGGGCGGTGTGCGGAGACTGGGGAGCGGAGGGCGGTGTGCGGAGACTGGGGAGCGGAGGGCGGCGTGCGGAGACTGGGGAGCGGAGGGCGGCGTGCGGAGACTGGGGAGCGGAGGGCGGCGTGCGGAGACTGGGGAGCGGAGGGCGGCGTGCGGAGGGCGGCGTGTGGAGACTGGAGGGCGGAGGACGGCGTGCGGAGACTGGGGAGCGGCGTGCGGAGACTGGGGAGCGGCGTGCGGAGACTCGGAGACTGGGGAGCGGCGTGCGGAGACTCGGAGACTGGGAGAGCGGCGTGCGGAGACTCGGAGACTGGGAGAGCGGCGTGCGGAGACTCGGAGACTGGGAGAGCGGCGTGCGGAGACTCGGAGACTGGGAGAGCGGCGTGCGGAGACTCGGAGACTGGGAGAGCGGCGTGCGGAGACTGGAGGGCGGAGACGTAGGGCGGAGACTGGGAGAGGTGGGCGGAGGCGTAGGGCGGAGACTGGGAGAGGTGGGCGGAGACGTAGGGCGGAGACTGGGAGAGGTGGGCGGAGACGTGGGGCGGAGACTGGGAGAGGAGGGCGGAGACGTAGGGCGGAGACTGGGTACGGAGGGCGGAGACCTGGAGAGGAGGGCGGAGATGGGAAGACGTAGGGTAGAGACGGGGAGACGGGGGGGGGGAGTGGAGACGGGGAGAGAAGGGTGGAGGCTGGCGTGTAGTTAAATAAATCAGTAAACCTCACTAATACGGACACCTCACAACCTGACCTAACAGCCTGCCATGCAGGACACAGTGATGTAACCCACTGGCCTGCGAGCATGATGACACACACACACACACAACAACACAGTGGGCGTGATGAAAATACACATCCATGGCCTACTGTGAAGTGTCCGTATTACGCTGTGTGTCTAGACTACCTACATTAGCTGTGGTATGTGCTCCCTCATATCCCCGCTGTGTGTTTCAGGACTACATTGATGCCCACCCTGAGACCATCGTGCTGGACCCCCTCCCAGCAATTAGAACCCTGCTGGACCGCTGCAAGTCCTACCAGCTCATCCATCGGATAGAGGACTGTATGCAAGGTAGCATCACTCACTCTCTCGCTCTCTCACACCCACACACACTGCAACACTGGCAGTGTATCACAAATGGGCTGAGTATGATTTAACTCCCAAAATCATCCCCACTGCCAGTCTTAGACTACAGAAAATCCCAGAGAGGTGTAAATCAGTAATCTGTTGTGTCAAGGACTGGTTGTGATGACAGACCTTTTTGGTTTAGTTTCTGAGAATGTGTCTAGGAGGTGGTGGTGTTATGTACAGTGGGGCAAAAAAGTATTTAGTCAGCCACCAATTGTGCAAGTTCTCCCACTTAAAAAGATGAGAGAGGCTTGTAATTTTCATCATAGGTACACTTCAACTATGACAGACAAAATGAGAAAAAAAAATCCAGAAAATCACATTGTAGGATTTTTAATGAATTTATTTGCAAATTATGGTGGAAAATAAGTATTTGGTCACCTACAAACAAGCAAGATTTCTGGCACTCACAGACCTGTAACTTCTTCTTTAAGAGGCTCCTATGTCCTCCACTCGTTACCTGTATTAATGGCACCTGTATTAATGGCTGACTAAATACTTTTTTGCCCCACTGTATTTCAGTGGTGGATCGTGCGTCACCCCGTAGTTCGATTTAATATTATTTTCTGCATCCTACCAGATGCGTTATGCAGGCAGTGGAAGAGCGTAACACAATTGTATTCCTCTCACCATGAGGCTCCTGCCTCTGCCAGAGTGTGTATTGTATCCAGTGATGGACTAAAGCTCCATTAGTTAAAGAAGGCAGGCCAGCGGCACCTAGATTTTCTGTCACAGGAGCCATATGCTCCCCAGTGTAGCCTTTCTGGTCAGGGTCCAGAGACTGGAGCAGAGCAGTGGACTGACAGCACATTATCAGCAGGAGACGATTCTCACCCGCTGTTCATTAACTGAGAACATGGCATGGGACATAAACTTGGAGCCGTTACAACATGCAGACCCTGCCGTACTGCATGCACCACACACAGGTGGAGAGACCGAGCGTGTGTGTGTGTGTCGACACGTGTGCCCATTTTGAGTACACATTTTGGTGTGTGGTTGTGCAATGCTCGTGGCGTCAGCTCCACAAAATACATGTAGAAAATTGCAGTTTTTATACAAACAGACATGTTTATGTAACAGAGTTTGTAAGCTGTCTGAATTGAGGAGAGCCTCTGTCTGTCCCACTGGCTCACGTGTGAGGGGGGGCTTACTCATTAGACATTGTAAGATAATTAGCTTGCTATTAGGATGTGATGCATCTGTTTGCAGCCTGTTGTTATTGAGTGACTAGATCTATTTGAGCTGATGTGGTGTACCTTTTGAATACTCCTGATGCTGTTTTTACTCTTAGAAAAAGGTTCAACTCAGATGTTGGAATGGAAACTGTCAGTCCTAGATCACATCATAACAAGAAAAAACTTGTTAGTTTCAGTAGTCATCAACAGTTGCTGGTGGGAAGCGAAGTGGGAACATGGAGGGGAAGGGGTGTTGTAGAGAGGGGAAAGTCCAAAGCGCACAGTCTGCCACGGCCACTTCCTCCTCCTTATCAGTGGAGACCATGGAGCCCCAGTGCAGTGCTGGCTGCCAAGGCAACCAGTCCCCAGTACCAGAGGCTGTGGCGACGCGCTTGCCATGGTCAGAGGGCTAGCTGAGAGTATTGCTCAATAGGAGGAAGCACTAGAGGTGTGTGAGTGTTTGCTTTTAAGCAGATACATTATAAAGGTCCAATGCAGCTGGTAACAATTTAAGTACATTGCTGTGTTTGTTTTAATTAAAATGGTCAGAAAGAGGGCCTCCCGAGTGGCGCAGCGGTCTAAGGCTCTGCATCGCCGTGTTGCGGTGTCACTACTGCCTGGGGTTCCATCTCAGACTGTGTCATTACCGGCTGTGACCGGGAGTCCCATAGGGCGGAGCACAATTGGCCCAGCCTCGTCCGGGTTAGGAGAGGGATTAGGGGGAGGGGGCGGGCCGGGCGCCTACAGGCTGAGTTCCGTCGCCAGTTGAACAGTGTTTCCTCCGACACATTGGTGCAGTTGGCTTACGGGTTAAGCGAGCGGGTCTTAAGAAGCACGGCTTGGCGGGTCTTGTTTCGGAGGACGCATGATTCGACCTTCGCCTCTCCCGATAATTGGTCAAAAAGAAGCAAAAATGGCTTCTTAGCAAAGAGCAATTTCTCATTCAAGAATTTTGGGAGTGGTTTGAGTGGAGAGGGGGAAACTAAAAACTAGCTGTTATTGGCATAGAGGTTTTGAACTCTCTTTTTGATTGGTCTATTACCTAATTTACCACCTGATGTCACCAGGCAGGCCAAAACGCCATCCCGCCAAAACAAGCTGAAATTCCAGGTGATCTTTTTAAAAAGCTCTTACACTAAAAGGGCATTATAATTTTCACAATTTCACAGTATTATTCCAACCTCATAGTGTGGAAATATATATAAAATGTGTGAAAATCACGTTTTTGACTGCACTGGGCCTTGAAACTTTCCTAACTGTACTTGGAGAATGTGGGGATCAGTAGGCAGCTCTGTAAAGTGTCTGTGCAGCACTGTGCAGGCAGGTGTTTGTCTAACTAACCAGACGGGTTAGTTCTCCTGGTCCCACTGGTTTCCTCCACCACATGACTCATGGTTCAGCTTTACAGAGTATTGTCTACGTCGGTTTTGTGTTTCTCTTGTGAAACAGAGCAGGGCAGTTTTTTACTTTAGGTGGTGGAATCCACTCTTTTCCGTTTAGAAGTCAGCTTTGGTGCCTTTATTTCACTTGGTGTTTGTAAAGATGGCAACAGTTGTCAGGTTGTGTAACGTGAAGGATCTCATTCTTGAGGCTCTTCATCTTGATATTTCTTTTCCACTTCAAAAGAAAGGAACTGGGACATCCTTAAATTAAGATATGTTTTTGTGGAATCAAACTGAACTATGCTTGAGGTATTTAACTGGATTATGGTAGAGTGCTTTGTTATGTGGGGAGTATTTAATGTTCACATAAATCCTCGCCTTACTTACCGTGGTTCAAATGCGACCAACAATAACAAGTGTCCTGCTGATGCGAGTAATCAATATTTAAACAAAGGCGCAGCATATTAAAGATAAACAGCCAGGAGTGACTGCTGAGGACCGCACACATCCAGGCCCCAAACCCAGCGCAGAACAGTCAGCCTGGGCTGAACAAAAAGGACTGATTGCCGTGCTTATGCAACGACTGCCTTCAAAACAGTTCACTGTTCCGTTATGGATCTGGTCTGTCTGATTTGATGAAGGTAATCAAACGTTTGCGGAGATGCTCTACGACGTCGAGTCAGGGGTTGTTCTCTCACAAAGATGAATGTCGTTATTGTCTGTGAATAGAAATGAATATTTAGTCAGTATAATTGGGAGCGGAAGCTCCTCACAGCAGGATATGGAACATTCTAGATTCCTGGTTCTGGTCATGGGGTATGTTCCAGAATGCTGTGTTACTAGAATGTAGCGCTGAATAGCAACATTAGATTTCAATCTATTGTCAATACTGGAATTGTATCCGTATAGGCCTACTTCATAATCCTCTGATAATGCTGATAATAACTTTTGCAAAGAAAATGTGAGGCTCAGTTTCACTGGTGGCTGCTTGCCTGTATGGAAAGACTTCCCCGGTGCCTGGTATGAACAGTCCACTCAGCCAGGCCACCTTAAGTCTGTCCTGCTCTGTCCCTTATGGATCAAACCCTAGTGATGACATCCTTTAAAATGAGAACTTCTCCATTTTAACTGGGTGTTTTTTTTAATGGTAGGATTGGGTCTGGTACGGTCCTAGTCTGGATACCCACCCCCTGAATGGTTCAAGGGCGCCAGGCCAGCCGGTGCTGTGTGCCGTGTTACTCCGAGTCGGACTGACGTCCTGTAAACGTCTGCTGTGGCTCCAGCGGGTCTGCTGAGAGCACACACTGTTTAGACAGAGGAAGAGATTGCTCCCCTGCACTCCGAGCCAAACGGCCAGGTCCAAGCATGACACCAACACATAACAGACACTCACCATCACTACCTTCGTCATATCCCCTCCTCTCTCTAGGCCCAAAGCTTCCAACCGTGCCTTTTAGTCTTTTTGTTTGCTCAAGTCAGGACAGGAGATATCCAAAGGTATGGGAAGCCTTTTTGGATTTACAATGTATTTTAGTTTATTCTCACAATTCAAATACGTGTTGTTGGGTCTTTGGGTTGTTTTTTAATGACGTTAGTCTGACATTCTTACCCCCTCTCCCATAACAACAGCGGTGTGACAGTCGGTGAGTGTGAATTTGGAGCTCCGCTCAGTGGGGTGATGTGATGGGTAAACCCTTCACGGCTCTTCATCACACCGCACTCCTAGGCTGCTGCTACGTCTCCACTGACAGAACAGGAGCACCACAGACCTACAAGTTAAGAAGCACAGAGCAGAATCAATTGTCTTGTATTAACAATTGTGTTTGTTTGTAACCGGGTCCTTTTTTCTTGTTCTATGTTTAGCAACCATCAAATCAGTCTGAAAGCAACCGTATGTGTTTATTTTAACTTGTATTCGTTGGGTTCATAATTCTATAATGTTTTTTGTTGATTCTTTTAAATGAAGACAGGTTGTGTATGTTTTTGGTTTGAAAATAACCTACCCTATGAGTATCAGTGGATTGTGATTGGCACCGCAGGTGCTTCTACACCTGCATTGCTTGCTGTTTGGGGTTTTAGGCTGGGTTTCTGTACAGCACTTCGAGATATTAGCTGATGTACGAAGGGCTATATAAAATAAACTTGATTTGATTTAATGTAGCCTATTAAATGCTGAACAACGGAGCCGGCAAAACGGGAAGCGGACCCGTTGCTTGACTCTGCCACTCAAAAGACATTGCCCTGGTGACCCCCCCCCTATTTCCCCAGTCACTCCTCCCCTCCTGAGTCAGCTGCTCATGGCCTGGACTTTCACTCCATGACTTGTCAAATGCGCAAGTCTTTGTGTGTAGTGTACACACCACACTTCCACGATGGGATCATTGAGCTTTGTCTGCGTAGTCTCTCTGTGCCCACAGCTCAGCAGCATGCAGGGTACTGTAGCCAGTGTATTACAGGCCTGTGGGATTTTCCTGACCCCAGCACAACTCACCGGAAGCACTGATATCACATTGCCCACGCAACACAAACACTAGTGTTTTTGTCATCTGCACCAATATGCTAGTGTTTGGTTTGGCCTGGACACTGATTTCTTGTGGCAATATGTCAAATGAGCCACCTTATCTCCAATAGCCAGAAAATGGGCCGCAGAGCGCCAGAACTTAAATATAGGCTTAAAATTAGGGGAGGTTTGCTGTGTTGTAGCTGCAGGATGTTTGTCTGTTGTTTCCTGGGGTGTCAGAACCTCTTACATCAAGTCTTATCACGGGAGATGGTGAGACAGCCACTGCGTCAGGGCATGATGTAAACATGATGAGAATTATGCTCTTATTTGATTCCCCAAAGTGCTAGCGTCTGTGTTTTACAAACACACCCATCCTGTGTATCTGTACTGTACATGCACTGCATGTACACCTGTCTGCTTTTGTAAGAACTGTGGACTTGTCTCATGTATAATGTTGTCTGTCTAATAGTCTTCGTTGTTTGTCTGTCTGTTTCTGTTCTGTCTGTCTGGTGCAATAGTGTCTGTGTTGTATGTTCTCCGGGTGTAGCAGGCCAGAACAACAAGCAGGGTTGGCAGCTTCCTGGTTTATTTATTTGAACAAGAGACTATGCTCCTCTCTCTTTCTCTCCTCTGCTCCTCCCTCAGGTGGTGACTGTGTGTTTGGTGTTTGTTCTCTAATCCAGCTGTAGGGATGAAAGGAAAGGAGTGAAGTCGGTGTACAGACATGCACACAGATGGTGTGTGTTTGTCTGAAATAGCATGGCCTTCTGTCTCTAAGTTAGATCTACTCAGGGTTTTCTAAAGTTTCAGTTAGCTTCACATTCCAGCTCAGGCTTCATCCGTTCTATGACAGTTGATATTGCTCGTCTGCCTGCCACTAAATCTAGCAGGCTTGTAACTGCACATGCATGCCGCAGGTGGCTAATCGAACTCCGAACTCTTCATTGAGACATTACTGAAGCATCAATATATGGGCGAGTCAGTTCCACAATTTCATTTGTGCAAAAATGAAAGAACAGTTATCTTGCAAATTCAACAAGCTATGGTGTGAATTGGGCTTAGAAGTGCCGTCTTTATTTTATTACTTATCGTTGATGCCATCTTTGGTGTGCTTATTAATGCAGGAGCACCTTCCTGTAAGTCGCTCTGGATAAGACTGTCTGCTAAATTACCATAGAAATGTGCCTGGCTAAATGGTGAGCTGTTTTTGTGGTACTGGCTTTTCCAAGTTGAACTCAGTTGACCAAATTTACCTTGCTAACTTCTCAAACCACGTACAGTTGAAGTCGGAAGTTTACATATAGTTAGGTTGGAGTCATTAAAACTAGTTTTTCAACCACTCCACAAATTTTTTGTTAACAAACTATAGTTTTGGCAAGTCGGTTAGTACATCTACTTTGTGCATGACACAAGTAATTTTTCCAACAATTGTTTACAGACAGATTATTTCACTTATAATTCACTGTATCACAATTCCAGTGTTCAGAAGTTTACATACACTAAGTTGACTGTGCCTTTAAACAGGTTGGAAAATTCCAGAAAATGGTGTCATGGCTTTAGAAGCTTCTGATAGGCTAATTGACATCATTTGAGTCAATTGGAGGTGTACCTGTGGATGTCTTTCAAGGCCTACCTTCAAACTCAGTGCCTCTTTGCTTGACATCATGGGAAAATCAAAAGAAATCAGCCAAGACCTCAGAAAAAGAATTGTAGACCTCCACAAGTTTGGTTCATCCTTGGGAGCAATTTCCAAACGCTTGAAGGTACCACGTTCATCTGTACAAACAATAGAACACAAGTATAAACACCATAGGACCACGCAGCCGTCATACCACTAAGGACGGAGATACGTTCTGTCTCCTAGAGATTAACGTACTTTGGCGCGAAAAGCACAATTCAATCCTAGAACAACAGCAAAGGACCTTGTGAAGATGCTGGAGGAAACGGGTACAAAAGTATCTATATCCACAGTAAAACGAGTCCTATATCGACATAACCTGAAAGGCCGCTCAGCAAGGAAGTAGCCACTGCTGCAAAACCACCATAAAAAAGCCAGACTACGGTTTGCAACTGCACATGGGGACAAAGATCGTACTTTTTGGAGAAATGTACTCTGGTCTGATGAAACAAAAATAGAACTGTTTGGTCATAATGACCATTGTTATGTTTGGAGGGAAAAATGGGGAGGCTTGCGAGCCAAAGAACACCATCCCAACCGTGAAGCACGGGGGTGTGGCAGCATCATATTGTGGGGGTGCTTTGCTGCATGAGGGACTGGTGCACTTCACAAAATAGATGGCATCCTGAGACAGGAAAATTATGTGGATATATTAAAGCAACATCTCAAGACATCAGTCAGGAAGTTAAAGATTGGTTGCAAATGGGTCTCCCAAATGGACAATGACCCCAAGCATGCTTCCAAAGTTGTGTCAAAATGGCTTCAGGACAACAAAGTCAAGGTATTAGAATGGCCATCAGAAAGCCCTGACATCAATCCTATAGAAAATTTGTTGGCAGAACTGAAAAAGCATGTGTGAGCAAGGAGGCCTACAAAACTGACTGTTACACCAGCTCTGTCAGGAGGAATGGGCCAAAGTTCACCCAACTTATTGTGAGAAGCTTGTGGAAGGCTACCCAAAACGTTTGACCCAAGTTAAACAATTTAAAGGCAATGCTAATTGAGTGTATGTTAAGTTCTGACCCACTAGGAATGTGATGAAAGAAATAAAAGCTGAAAAAATAATTCTCTACTATTATTCTGACATTTCACATTCTTAAAATAAAGTGGTGACCCTAACTGACCTAAGACAGGGAATTTTTACTTGGATTAAATGTCAGGAATTGTGAAAAACTGAGTTTAAATGTATTGAGTTTAAATGTATTTGGTTTCGGTGTATGTAAACTTCCGACATAAACTGTATGTAGTATACGGCTCCGATGACAAGTCGTTCTCTTGTTATTGTTTTGGCTGTCTAAGTAGGGTCACAGGTAAAAACCTAGCTTTCTGAGAGAATACATCAGTCAATGTGCTTTAAGTTTCTGTGTGTGTGAGAGTCTTCTTGGTTAGTCATGCTGTAACAAAAAAAGTCTATTGTCGACTTCTGAATGACATGCTTAAGGATTTTCTTCATTCAACAGATTCACTGATATTGAGATGGTGTTTTCCATCTGACTCTCTTACTCATCTCCTTTCCTTCCTCTCCTCCCCCCTCTTTCTCTCCCTCTCGATCCTTCTCTCACTAGATAAGAGGATCTGCTCTCCCCCGTTCATGGTTCTGAACACTGAGTGTGGTCCAGACACGCTGGAGCAGATTGAGAAGCATGGACTCACATTCCCCTTTAGTAAGTCCCTCCCTTTTGTATTTGATAGAGGAATTGTCACTCGACCAGCGCGTAAGAGGCGACACGAGATGCATAACTGGGACATAAATCTGTCTTCTCTAGCAGATGACATTGTTTCGTTTCTTTCGCTCACCAAGCGAGGAGTTTTTGTATGGAGGTCAATGAGTGTCGAATTTGGTCAGCAAAAAAAATGTAAAGATTTATTTGCGCAAATATACGTTTTGTAATGCTTTGGTTGTTACGAGTGTACTGATATAAGTAGGACGTGACATCCCGGCAACTGAGAAAAAACACTTTATAGCGGAGTAATCTCTGACTATGCGGAGTAATCTCTGACTATGCGTATTCATGACATGAGGCTAGTAGCATAGCATCTCTCTCCATTTAATACAGGCAGTTGATGTCAACACCCCTCATCGAATATTCAAAAAAGTATTAAAATAATTCGATGTATCCACCAATCCAAAGAGAGGAATAGACGGGAACTGGACAGCCCGCCGTTCTGATCTGGAGACCATGAATCCCATTGTTAGGTTGGAGACATAGTTATCTCGTCATTATATCCAAATCTCTGACTCAACCCATATTATACCTGGTCCTTCCTCCTAACTTTGTTAAAAAACAAAAAAATTAACAGTGAAAGAAAACTGCCCAAATCTCTATAAACAAACCTGGTTTTAGTATCCACACTTATAAGCTGCACAGCAATTAGTTTATTATTTAAAATCATGATTACTCTTCAGTGTTGATCTATAACTATCTAAGAAGTTTATTTTTAGACTTTTCAAACCCTCAGTTACTTTTAAGCCACCTTGTATGGCCAATTTACACACAATTCATGTCTGCAGACATCCATTTATGGAGGTGGTTTTGAAAGTTGTGGTCAGTGTGGAAATAACCTGTTGTCATCTTGTGACGGTCATGTTTTTTCTCAACACTCAGGTCATTGGGGAAGTGTGGTTTCTTCACTAACATTCTCAACCTGTTCTTCTTTCTCTTCCTCCGTCTATCAGTTTGCAAAACGCGAGTAGCCCATGGAACCAACTCCCACGAGGTAAGAGCCACCAGGGTCATGAAGCGCTTAGGGTCACAGATTAGTCACACCCTTGATCGTTAGCTAAATCTCTGTAATCCATTAGTGTCTCTAACTAGATAATCATTTAACACTGCACCAAACTACATCATCAAACACACTAGAGTTCTCTGACTGTGGCAACCCTGCCAAAATCAGTAGCTGCTTGTCCGTCAGTCAACATTCATATTCATATATCAAATCAAATTTTACTGGTCACATACACATGTTTAGCAGATGTTATTGTGGCTCTAGTGAAATGCTTGTGTTTCTAGCTCTATCAGTACAGTAATATCTAACAAGTAATATCTAACAATTTCACAACAATACACACAAATCTAAAGTAAAGGAATGTAATTAAGAATATCTAAATATTTGGATGAGCAATATCTGAGGGGCATAGACTAAAATACAATGTAATAGAATACAGTATATACATATGAGATGAGTAATGCAAAATATGTAAACATTATTAAAGTGACTAGTGTTCCATTATTAAAGTGGCCAATGATTTCAAGTCTATATATATACACTGCTCAAAAAAATAAAGGGAACACTTAAACAACACAATGTAACTCCAAGTCAATCACACTTCTGTGAAATCAAACTGTCCACTTGGGAAGCAACACTGATTGACAATAAATTGCACATGCTGTTGTGCAAATGGAATAGACAAAAGGTGGAAATTATAGGCAATTAGCAAGACACCCCCAAAAAAGGAGTGATTCTGCAGGTGGTGACCACAGACCACTTCTCAGTTCCTATGCTTCCTGGCTGATGTTTTGGTCACTTTTGAATGCTGGCGGTGCTCTCACTCTAGTGGTAGCATGAGACGGAGTCTACAACCCACACAAGTGGCTCAGGTAGTGCAGCTCATCCAGGATGGCACATCAATGCGAGCTGTGGCAAGAAGGTTTTCTGTGTCTGTCAGCGTAGTGTCCAGAGCATGGAGGCGCTACCAGGAGACAGGCCAGTACATCAGGAGACGTGGAGGAGGCCGTAGGAGGGCAACAACCCAGCAGCAGGACCGCTACCTCCGCCTTTGTGCAAGGAGGTGCACTGCCAGCGCCATGCAAAATGACCTCCAGCAGGCCACAAATGTGCATGTGTCTGCTCAAACGGTCAGAAACAGACTCCATGAGGGTGGTATGAGGGCCCGACGTCCACAGGTGGGGGTTGTGCTTACAGCCCAACACCGTGCAGGACGTTTGGCATTTGCCAGAGAACACCAAGATTGGCAAATTCGCCACTGGCGCCCTGTGCTCTTCACAGATGAAAGCAGGTTCACACTGAGCACATGTGACAGACGTGACAGAGTCTGGTGACGCCGTGGAGAACGTTCTGCTGCCTGCAACATCCTCCAGCATGACCGGTTTGGCAGTGGGTCAGTCATGGTGTGGGGTGGCATTTCTTTGTGGGGCCGCACAGCCCTCCATGTGCTCGCCAGAGGTAGCCTGACTGCCAATAGGTACAGAGAGGAGATCCTTAGACCCCTTGTGAGACCATATGCTGAGACATGCACATTTGTGGCCTGCTGGAGGTCATTTTGCAGGGCTCTGGCAGTGCACCTCCTTGCACAAAGGCGGAGGTAGCGGTCCTGCTGCTGGGTTGTTGCCCTCCTACGGCCTCCTCCACGTCTCCTGATGTACTGGCCTGTCTACGGGGAAGCCTCCATGCTCTGGACACTACGCTGACAGACACAGCAAACCTTTTTGCCACAGCTCGCATTGATGTGCCATCCTGGATGAACTGCACTACCTGAGCCACTTGTGTGGGTTGTAGACTCCGTCTCATGCTACCACTAGAGTGAGAGCACCGCCAGCATTCAAAAGTGACCAAAACATCATCCAGGAAGCATAGGAACTGAGAAGTGGTCTGTGGTCACCACCTGCAGAATCACTCCTTTTTTGGGGGTGTCTTGCTAATTGCCTATAATTTCCACCTTTTGTCTATTCCATTTGCACAACAGCATGTGAAATTTATTGTCAATCAGTGTTGCTTCCTAAGTGGACAGTTTGATTTCACAGAAGTGTGATTGACTTGGAGTTACATTGTGTTGTTTAAGTGTTCCCTTTATTTTTTTGAGCAGTGTATATATATATAGGGCAGAAGCCTCTAAGGTGCTAGTGATGGCTATTTAACAGTCTGATGGCCTTGAGATAGAAGCTGTTTTTCAGTCTCAGTCCCAGCTTTGGTGCACCTGTACTGACCTCGCCTTCTGGATGTTAGCGGGGTAAACAGGCAGTGACTCGAGTGGTTCTTGTCCTTGATGATTTTTTTTGGCCTTCCTGTACATCGGGTGCTGTAGGTGTCATGGGGGCAGGTAGTTTGCCTCAAGTAATGTGTTGGCAAGACCGCACCAATCTCTGGGGAGCCCTGCGGTAGCGGACGGTGTAGTTACTGTCCCGGGAGGTGTTACAGCCCGACAGGATGCTCTCAATTGTGCATCTGTGAAAGTTTGAGGGTTTTAGGTGCCAAATTTCCTCAACCTCCTGAGGTTGACGAGGTGCTGTTGTGCCTTCACCACACTGTCTGTGTGGGTGGACCATTTCAGTTTGTCAGTGATGTGTATGCAGAGGAACTTGAAGCTTTCCACATTCTCCACTGCAGTCCCGTGGATGGGGGGGAGGGGGCTCCCTCTGCTGTTTCCTGAAGTCCATGATCAGCTCCTTTTGTTTTGTTGACGTTGAGTGAGAGATTATTTTCCTGTGAGTGAGGGGTTATTTGCTTAGGCGCTAGAAGCACGGCTTCCCTAACTGTCGGCGCCATCTTTCTCTCATTGAACAAGTCAAGGCCGTAAACTGGTTGGATGGATTGCATGGTATGCGAGCAGGTTATTGGTTGAAATAAAATTCTAAATGTATTGATGACCTCTTCTCCCTCCACAGATGGCCATAATTTTTAGTGAGGAGGACCTGAAGGGTGTGAAGCCTCCATGTGTGATCCAGAGCTTCATTAACCACAACGCGGTGCTCTACAAGGTGTTTGTTGTGGGGGAGTCCTACACTCTGGTGGAGAGACCCTCCCTGAAGAACTTCCCCGCTGGACCAGCAGGTGAGGAGGAGACCCTGCAAGGCTCGACTTTAAAGCTTGTCGGCTTGCCCTTGGCAGTAAAAACAATTGTTGTACAAGCAGATTGTAGATTTAAATTGTCCAAATGGACAAGTAAAAAAATTCACACAAAAAATCACTATCAAATTAGCTTACTCGTTCTGAATTGGATCAATGTCCTCTGGGTGCAATGTTTTGGTCACTGTTGTCCTAATCACTGCAGATTGCACCAGAGTCTAATTATTGTAGGCCTGCATTGACAGGCACAAGCGGTCTTTCAATCATGCAGTCGCGAGATGCGTTTTTGAGATCAATGCGAGCAGCGTTTGCACATTTGTTGATATTCATTGCTAATGAGTTATTTGCTCCGTTATAGCTCATTTTAGTCCTGGAAAAGGCATGGTGTGTGCATCACCTGTGTGTGTGTGTGCCAGTGGGTCGTTGCCAGATGGGGGGGAGAGAGATTTGCGCAGATAACAGCCAAACTACACAATGTTTTGAATTGGCTATCTCGCTAGTTAACTATTTAGTTATTAGCTTGCATTAACTTCTCTGGGATATGTGGGACGCTAACGTCCCACTTGGCCAAAAGCCAGTAAAAATGCAGAGCGCCAAATTCAGATATATTACTATAAAAATCAAACTTTCATGAAATCACACATGAAAGACATCAAATTAAAGCTACACCTGTTGTGAATCCAGCCAACATGTCTGATTTCAAAAAGGATTTACGGGAAAAGCACACCAAACGATTATGTTAGGTCAGTAGATAGCCACAGAAAACACAGCCATTTTTCCAGCCAAAGAGAGGAGTAACAAAAATCAGAAATAGAGATAAAATGAATCACTAACCTTTGATCTTCTTTAGATGACACTTATAGGACTTCATGTTACACAATACATGTATGTTTTGTTCGGTAAAGTTCATATTTATATCCAAAAATCTGAGTTTAGGCGGGACGCTACTGTCTCACTTGGTAAAAAGCCAGAGAAAATGCAGAGCGCTAAATTCAAATTAATTACTATAAAAATCAAACTTTCATTAAATCACACATGAAAGTTACCAATTTAAAGCTACACTGGTTGTGAATCCAGCCATCATGTCAGAATTCAAATAGGCTTTTCGGTGAAAGCAAACAATGCTATTATCTGAGGATAGCACAATAGTAAACAAGGACAGAGAAGCATATTTCAACCCTGCAGGCGCGACACAAAACGCAGAAATAAAAATATAATTAATGCCTTACCTTTGACGAGCTTCTGTTGTTGGCGCTCTAATATGGCCCATAAACATCACAAATGGTCCTTTTGTTCGATTAATTCCGTCGATATATATCCAAAATGTCAATTTATTTGGCGCGTTTGAACCAGAAAAACACCACTTCCAAATTGCTCAAACGTGAATACAAAATATCTCAAAGGTTACCTGTAAACTTTGCCCAAAAAATTCGAACTACTTTTGTAATACAACTTTAGGTATTTCTTTACGTTAATAATCGATACAATTGAAGACGGGATGATCTGTGTTCAATACAGGATTAAAACCAACTATAGCCAGCTTTCTGCTCACGCGCTTCTATCTAACAGGACACTTAATGTGACTCTCATTCAAGTTGGCCGTACTTCATTACACAAAGGAATAACCTCAACCAATTTCTCAAGACTGTTGACATCCAGTAGAAGCGGTAGGAACTGCAAGCAGGTCGATTAGAAATCTGTTTTCCCAATGAAAACTAATTGAAAAGAGTGACATCAAAAAAAAAAAAATCTGAATGGTTTGTCCTCGGGGCTTCGCCTGCTAAATAAGTTCTGTTATACTCAGACATGATTCAAACAGTTTTAGAAACTTCAGAGTGTTTTCTATCCAAATCTACTAACAATATGCATATCTTATCTTCTGGGGATGAGTAGCTGGCAGTTGAATTTGAGTATGCTTTTCATCCAAACGTGAAAATGCTGCCCCCTATCCTAGAGAAGTTAATGTCAGGTTTGATGTCCTAAAATACACTGTGTGTGTGAGCGCGCCACCTTTCCAACAAGTCAGTTCGTCAAATTTCTGCCCTGCTAGAGCTGCCCCGGTCAACTGGAAGTGCTGTTATTGTGAAGTGGAAATGTCTAGAAGCGACAAAGGCTCAGCCGCGAAGTGGTAAGCCACACAAACTCACAGAATGGGATCGCCAAGCGCTGAAGCACGTAGTGCGTAAAAATTGTCTCCTATGTTGACCAGCGCTCACTACTGCGTTCCAATCTGCCTCTGGAAACAACATCAGCACAATAACTGTTTGTCGAGAGCTTCATGAAATGGGTTTCCATGGTCGAGCAGCCACACACAAGCCTTAGATCACCATGCACAATGCCAAGCGTCGCCTGGAGTGGTATAAAGCTCCCCACCATTGGACTCTGGTACAGTGGAAACGCATTCTCTGGAGTAATGAATCACGCTTCACCATCTGGCAGTCCGGTGGACAAATTCGGTTATGGCGGATGCCAGGAGAATGCTACATGCCCTAATGCATAGTGCCAACTGTAAAGTTTGGTGGAGATAATAATGATCTGGGGATGTTTTTCATGGTTCAGGCTAGACACCTTAGTTCCGGTGAAGGGAAATCTTAACGCTACAGCATACGATGACATTCTAGATGATTCTGTGCTTCCAACTTTGTGGCAACAGTTTGGGGAATGCCCTTTCCTGTTTCAGCATGATCATGCCCCCATGCACAAAGCGAGGTCCATACATAAATGGTTTGTCGAGATTGGTGTGGAAGAACTTGACTGGCCTGCACAGAGCCCTGACAACCCCATCGAACACCTTTGGGATGAGTTGGAAAGACGGCTACGAGCCAGGCCTAATCGCCCAACATCCAGAGCTTGACTTCACTAATGCTGTTGTGGCTGAATGGACGCAATTCCCCACAGCAATGTTCAAACATCTAGTGGAAAGCTTTCCCAGAAGAGTGGAGGCTGTTATAGCAGCAAAGGGGGAACCAACTCCATATTAATGCCCATGATTTTGTAATGAGATGTTCAACGAGCAGGTGTCCACATACTTTTGGTCATGTAGTGTAGCTTTCCACCGGCACTCGCAAATGGCTGACAAGCAGTTGATACGGGTGTGCAGTTGATGAATTCAATGCTGAATACACAGATTGTAAAACCGTCTCTCAAACGCTCAAAATTGGCTAGGATTTTTCCTCTTCAATACTGGCCATGTAATTCTGACAAAGTATTCTTAGAATTAGTGTGTTTGAGCAGGGTTGGATCAAAATCCTGCATACCCAGTAACTCTCCAGATGGAGGGTTGACAGACCACGTATGTTTTATACAGTAGCCAATCCAATGCAGCGTTTTACTTTGTGGAGGGTTAAGTGCCTTGCCCAAGGCCACAACGGCAGGAGATATAATACATGGGATGAGTGACCAGCAACCTTCAATTGTCAATACCAGTGATAATAATAAAGGTTATTTTGTGAAGTAGTTCTTTGCATCATACAACACCAATTTTTGTCACCTTTTTGGCCCATGGTGTGAGACTATTTCTGGGAGAGGGACAAGTGAGGGACAAGTGACTTGAGCTTTCGGACAAGTCAAAAAATCGGTCTACCTTGTCTGAAAGACAAGTGGCTAAAAAAGTTAATGTCAAGCCCTGCCCTGTCTGTTTATGGGCACGCAGCGTACCATGCACAGCACTCCTGTCCTCCTGACACACCCAGTAAAATACCTTAGGCTTTTTAACGTCTTTGAGACTGGACTCCCTCTCTCTTTAAAAGAAGGGAGCCGAGTGCAGTGGATTTGGTTTATACATATTGGTCAACTATTTATTTTGACAAAGCAAGGTAAACAGTAGGATTGAGAATTACAATACACAGTCGTTTTGGATAGGAAACATAATTTGGCAATCAGCACATTGGTTAGGCTCAGGTAATCTGAACTTTGCCCTAACAGAAGAAGCGGCTCCATTTGCATGCACTACAGTAAAAGCCCTCATGCAAACCAGTCTGGGCTTCAGTGGAATCATCTGCTTTGCCTTATGCAAAGAGTCCAGGGTCATTCCTGTGTCATCCAGCACAATGAAACATACTGTAAAGTGCCCCAACCTGCCACACACACACCACAGCAACACACTTCTACTACTGTATACACAGTTAGTGAGTACTGTCCAGCCTTGTCCATGGTATTGTGGAGTTTAATAAACATAAATCAGCACTCTGTATAGAGCAGACAAAATAGATTATAGACAGACAAACGGAGGTAGGGAAGGGAGGAATGTTGGTTGAATGTTTAAAGCGGCAATCGGCAGTTGAAACCATAAGTGTCCTCCCCGCCACTGTTTCATTAAAAAGCTGAGGGATGAGTCTGGAAAAATGTAACCACTCAAATTCATAGACAGAGCTATAAACATGATATCAAAATGAAAGTTTTAACCATGTTTTGAAGCTATACAGTGTTTGTTTACATTTACTTTATTTACAAACATTGGCGTAAAACAATCTTATTTTGAGTTCTAATGGGGTACGACAGTTGAACTAAGTTCATGAGGCATTTATAAGTTATATTCTTTAAGAATCAATGGGTACATTCATTTATGTAGCTACTGCAGATTGCCCCTTTATAAGCACCTCAGTGTTGTGAAAGAGGGCCTGGTGTCAAGAGAAGATAAGGTCCCATCCCATTGCCCACGCCCCCAGCAGAGGTGATATGTGCTTAGTAGTGTTCCCTTCAGCGTTCCTGGGGATGTTGTGTGTAGCTAGCACTTCCAGTATTAGTACACCCTAGTAGTACAATGCCCTGGGCTCGTTTTGGACAACGGCTGAATCCTCCTATTCCCTCTTTATTTCAATCCTTCCTCACCTCTCATTCTTAAATGCCCTCTCTTAGTGTTAATTATTACAAATGGGTGACTGGTAGCGAAGTTGTAAAAGTAGAACAATCGATTACTCCCTTTACATTGGGTCAGGCTGGAAATCAATCTGTTTTCGTTTTGCTTGAAGGACATCCCTGTGCTGAGTCAGACAAAAGATTAGATAATGTGAATCGGTTTGTCCCTCAGCCACATGACTAGTAATGGCTGTATATGAAGGCCATTGATATGGTGTGATGTATTGTCATATGGTACAAGTGGAAGTTTGTTGCCTATGTAGGATGATTGAACTTAAACTGGGGTTAGTTAGATTTGTCAGACATTGAGTTTATTTTCATACAGTATAGCTTAAGTTTGTGTTCGGTTATGCTGTGGCTTCAGTGTTTTTTACATTTTTATAATTAGAGATGGTTAAGATAATTGAGTAGCACGTAGATACATATGCCCCTGTCTATCAACCAACGTGAAAGAAGTTGGCAGGTTAGAGGTTTTCATCATGAATCTTGTTCTGGAGGCAGCTCTGCAAAGTGGTCACTAGCTGGCACAGCCACAGTCATAAATCTGATTTGAAACCTAACCTTAATACCACCCTTAACCACACTGCTAACCCTAACCTGAAATTAAGACAAAAAATATAATTTTTGTGTTCATGATTTTTTACAATATACCCAAATAGACTTTGCAGCTGGCCTAAGAAAATAATCGCTCAGTTCTGCCCCCAGGACTCATGACAAACGTCAACCGGCAAGAAGTTGAGGAAAGCATGGTTTTGCATGTTTGTTGGAGAGAATAAAGATGGCTACTTTAACACTCATAAAAATGTAATTGCTTGGGGTTCTAAGGACACATGTACGCAAGGCCAACGGCAGCAAATATACTCAAGCCTAGAATTGAACTTATGCTTACATCCCTGCCAATGTTTTATTGAACAGTGTCTTTCCATTAATGCACTTGAATTTGAATGTAATAGTGTGTGTTGACCAGCTGGTGGGCGTCTTCTGACATCTTCAACCTGTACCAGGCTGTAGTCCCCACGTGCTTTAAGGAGACCACCATCGTCCCAGTGCCCCAGAAGAACAAGGTGACATGTCCATATAAGTACTGCCCCGTCACGCTCACCTCAGTGATCATGAAGTGAGGCGAGAGGCTGGTCATGGCCCACATTAAGGCCAGCATGCCAAGCACACTGGACCCACTCCAATTTACCTACCGCTCCAACAGATCCACGGAAAATGCCATTTCCATCGCTATTCAGAGCCGCAACACATCTGGACAACATGACCACCTATGTGAGTATAATGTTCATTGACTACAGTACAGCATTCAACACTATTGTTCCCTCCAAGCTCAACACCAAGCTCTGGGTCTTGACACCACCCTCTGCAACTGGACCCTGGACTTCCTGACGGGCAGAGCACAGGCTGTGAGGATTGGCAACATCTCCTCCACACTGACTCTTAACACAAGTGCCCCATGGGGTGTGTCCTCAGTCCTCTGCTGTACTCCCTGTTCACCCACGACTGCGTGGCTTTGCATGACACCAACTCCATCAAGTTTGCTAACGACACCACAGTTGTAGGCCTAATAACCAACAACAACGAGTCAGCCTATAGGGAGGAGGTAAGTGAACTGGCATTGTGGCGTCATGACAACAACTTCAGCAAGTCAAAGGAGTTGATTATTGACTTCAGAATGTAACGGAAGGAACACGCCCCGATACACATCAACGGGACTGCAGTAGCGCAAGTCACGAGTTTTAAGTTCCTCGGCGTCCACATCACTGAGGACATGACATTGACCAACAACACCATCACTCTTGTCAAGAGGTTGCAACAGCGTCTCTACTTCCTAAAGCGACTGAAGAAATTTGGCATGCCGCCCCATGTCCTCCAAATACTGCACCATCAAGAGCATCCTGACCGGTTGCATCACGGCCTGGAATTGCTCCAGCGGGTGGTGAAGACGGCCCAGTACATCACTGGGACTGTGCTCCCACTCATCCAGGACTTGAAACGGTGCCTGAGGAAGGCCAGGAGAACAGGACCCCAGACACCCCCAGTCACAAGCTGTTCTGTCCGTTACCATCGAGCAGACGGTAACATGAGGTCTGTTACATGAGGTCTGATACCAACAGGCTCAGGGACAGTTTCTATCTTCAAGCAATCAAACTGCTGAACACTTGAACTGGACTTGCTCTGATTCTTTGTACCTTAGCACTCACACACACACACATTCCTGCTATACACATCACAACTGCTGCTAAAAGACACTTATTATATTACTCAATTTATACACTTGCACCTCATTTCCCCCCTTCCCCAATACGTGTAAATATTGTACTATAAATTGTGCCTTCCTGTATTATACTGATGCTAAAATGTATTATTCTATTCTACTGCCATTTATATGTTCGTATTCTTAGCTTTAATTATTTCTTATTGTCGAAGGAACCTGCAAGTAAGCATTTCGTTAGATGATGCGTATCTCGTACATACGATTTATAAAACTTGAATGTCATACTTGTACACCTCATCATTCCATGTTTATGGCTGCTCTTGTGCCTCCTGGTGCCAGAGATGAGAACTGCACATCCATAACAAATAGTTGAGTTGAGGGTGAAGATGAGAAATGTAATGTCATCAGGGAAAGGGAGATACCTAGGCAATTGTACAACTGAATGCATTCAACTGAAATGTGTCTTCCGCATTTAACCTAACCCCTCTGAATCAGAGAGGTGTGGGGGGCTGCCATAATCGAGATCTTCGGCGCCTGGGGAACAGTGGGTTAACTGCTTTGTTCAGGGGCAGAACGACAGATTTTTACCTTGTCAACTCTGGGATTCGATCCAGCAACCTTTCGGTTACTGGCCCAACGCTCTAACCACTAGGCTACCTGCCACCCATGAAACTGACTAAAGTATGTGTTTTCTCCATTACAGACAGAAAAGCAATTTTCTTCAACAGCCACAACGTATCAAAGCCAGAGTCCTCTTCAGACCTGACATCTGTAAGTTCAATACACTAACATGCTTTTATCATATCACCTACAAGGCATTCGGAAAGTATTCTTACCCCTTGAGTTTTTCCACATATTGTTACGTTACAGCCTTATTCTCAAATGGGTTAAATTGTTTAAAAAAAACAATCTACACACAATACCCCATAATGACAAACAAAAGCAGGTTTTTAGAAATTTTTGCAAATGTATATAAAAAAGTATTCAGACTCTTTGCTCAGTACTTTGTTGAAGCACCTTTGGCAGCGATTACAGCCTTGAGTATGACGCTACAAGCTTGGCACAAGCCTGTATTTGGAGAGTTTCTCCCATTTCTTCTTTGCAGATCCTCTCAATCTCTGTCAGGTTGGATGGGGACCGTCGCTGTACAGTTATTTTCAGGTCTCTAGGTTTAAGTCCGGGCTCTGGCTGGACCACTCAAGGATATTCTGAGACTTGTCCTGTTGGAATGTGAAGCTCCACCTCAGTCTGAGAACCTCAGTCTGAGAACCATCAAGGATCGCTCTGTACTTTGCTTCGTTCATGTTTCCCTCGATCCTGACTAGTTTCCCAGTCCCTGCCACTGAAAAACATCCCCAAAGCATGATGCTGCACCACAATGCTTAACCGTATTGATGGTGCCAGGTTTCCTCTAGGCTTGGCATTCAGGCCAAAGAGTTCAATCTTGGTTTCATCAGACCAGAGAATCTTGTTTCTCATGGTCAGAGAGTCCTTTAGGTGCCTTTTGGCAAACTCCAAGCGGGCTGTCATTTTATTTTTTTATTTAACCTTTATTTAACTAGGCAAGTCAGTTAATAACAAATTCTTATTTACAATCACGGCCTAGGAACAGTGGGTTAGCTGCCTTGTTCAGTGGTAGAACGACAGATTTTTACCTTGTCAGCTCGGGGATTCGATCATAGCAACCTTTCGGTTGCTAGATCATGTGCCTTTTACCAAGGAGTGGCTTCCATCTGGCCACTGTACCATAAAGGCCTGATTTTGGTGGTGTGCTGCAGAGATGGGAGAACCTTCTAGAAGGACAACCATCTCCACAGAGGAACTCTTGAGCACTGTCAGTGACCATCGGGATCTTGGCCACCTCCCTACCCAAGGCCCTTTTCCCCCGATTGCTCAGGGCGGCCAGCTCTAGGAAGAGTCTTGGTGGTTCCAAACCTCTTCCATTTTAAGAATGATGAAGGCCACTGTGTTCTTGGGGACCTTCAATGCTACAGACATTTTTTAGTACCCTTCCCAACATCTGTGCCTCGACACAATCCTGTCTCGAAGCTCTTCCTTCAACCTCATGGCTTGGTTTTTGCTCTGACATGCACTGTCAACTGTGGGACCTTATATAGACAACCTTTCCAAAACATGTCCAATCTGCTGCACCAAGGTAAAAATCTGTCGTTCTACCACTGAACAAGGCAGTTAACCCACTGTTCCTAGGCCGTCATTGTAAATAAGAATTTGTTATTAACTGACTTGCCTAGTTAAATAAAGGTTCAATAAATCATGTCCAATCAATTGAATTTACTACAGGTGAAACATCTCAAGGATGATCAATGGGAACAGGATGCACCTGAGCTCAGTTTCGAGTCTCATGGCAAAGGATCTGAATACTTATGTAAATGTAATATTTCTGTTTTTTATAAATCTATAAAAATCCGTTTTCGCTTTGTCATTATGGGGTATTGTGTGTACATTGAGGGCGAAAAAATTATTTGATAAATTTTGGAATAAGGCTGTAATGTAACAATGTGAAAAAAGTGCAGGGGTCTGAATACTTTCTGAATACAATGTATTTCTATGTGTTAAGCCAAACCTCAGTGTGTTATTGAATGCCCTTAGTACAGTATACTCAGACTTAGTTTTCTTCCTACCACAGAGGGATAACGTGGAGGGGGTCTCCCAGCCACCCAGTGATGATGTCATCAGAGAGTTGTCCAGGTCCTTGCGACAGGAGTTGGGCGTGTCCTTGTTTGGCATTGACGTCATCATCAACAACCTTACGGGCCAACACGCCGTCATCGACATCAATTCATTCCCTGGTGAGTGGTTTGTTCCTCTGTCGTAGGGGAAAGGAGTCTATGGGTTTGTGTGTTTATCTTTAGTCTAAGATGGATGGCCATTTATACCACCCGTCCACCTGTGTAGGTGTACGACAGTTTTACAATCTCTACCAGTTAGTAATTTCAAATCTTTGAGAGATTGCTCTTAGGGATCAATAAAATCTACTGGTCTGATTGACATGGTCTTGCTTGGAGACAGAGCCGAGGCATCAGCAGTGTTAAATGAGAATTGAGCACGTTCTGAGGCGAGTCTAGCATGCCTTTCTCTTGACTAGGGTTGTTGTCACTATGGTAACACTGTTCTTGGGTTGCGCGCTGTTGCCACCTCTGACGGTTGGAGTGTGAGGAGAATGGTAGTGAGCAAATCCCTCACAAACATTCACCCTCAGTGCCTCAACGACTAAAGCTAGGCACTCAAAATAGAAGAAATAAGTATTTTCACTCATTTTACCTGGACTGTTACCATCAGTTTCCCACTGTATTGAAGATGGGATATAAGCATCAGTTAGCCATGTCTCATGGCTCGTCCTCGTCTGTCTCCAGGTTACGAGGGTGTCCCAGAGTTCTTCAACGACCTCCTGACCCACATCACCAGTGTGCTCCAAGCTAACTCCGCTGACAGCCCCCCAACCAGCGGGCAGCCCAAAGGTCTGGAATTAAGCTCTATGGTATCCACAGCCCCCAGCCTAACCCCAACCCCTGGCTCCCCAGGCTGCTGCAGCATGCTGGGGAAGGAGGCCAGCAGCAGTCTCTGGATCGTGGAGGGGGATGGGAACCTGAAGGTCGCCCGCCAGAGACTGGGCTGTAACTCAGCCATGTCCCCCAACTTCCAGCAACACTGTGTTTCCACAATAGCCACCAAGGCTTCCTCCCAATGACTGTCCTCCTCTTCCACCTTAGCCCCCACCCTGTTCTAACCTCGAACAAAAACAGATGAGGATTATAATGGTGATAATAATTAATAATGGTCATAATTATGACATTAATTATAATATATCTATAATCAAAACCCAACTTTTTTCTATGTAGATATTGATGATAGTGATTGGTTGTAGATGTTTTTCTCTGCCTTTAGATGTTTTGTTTAATAAGACTTACAGTACTGTAATGTGAACTTTTGGGATCTCTGCTTAATTGCTGATTTTAATCAAGTGGTCCACATGAGATGGTTAGTAGAATGACCTTGTCTGAACTTCTGTCTACAGCAGTGAAGAAAAAAGGCAATTTAACATCCTGTGCTCCATACGCACTCACTTTTCCAGCATCGAAATTCACCAGTGATGTCTTTATTTTGATGTTTACCACTCTGTCATATAGTGGAGAAGGGATAAAAAGTTTGTTTTATTGTCACATACACTGGATAGGTGTGGTGAAATGTGTTGTCTGGGTACTATAACACTCATCCACAGGTTTGGAGCAGCTGGCACGCAGATCAACTGACTTAAAGAACCCACTCTATCATTTCCAAAATCACAAGCAAGTCATTGGGGTCTTGGTTGACATTCGATAAGATGAAATTGAACGCTGGTTGCTTTGTGTGCCATTTAATTAACAATGTGCTTTCTCTCTAGTGCAAGGCTCTTGTCATGTGAATTTCATAGTCTTCACAACAGCAGAAACAAAATAGATATTAATATCAAGATGCAGTACATGTAGCACGAAAGGCTGAAAATACCTGCATAAACCTTTTAATCACACCTCATATAAATGTTGTCAGCTGAAAAATAAATCTTTGATCGTGTGACCAAGTTTAATGTGGAATAATGTTTATAAAAGCCTTTGAGTGTTTGTCAGATGTGGTTGAGGTCTATACAGGTGTTTTATGTGACTATAAACCAGTCCATTTCCTTGCCTCTCATAACTTGAGTTGCGTTGCTCCAGCACTGCTGGAAGATGCGGATCACATTCCTTTTTGTATGTGGGTGTTTTCAAAAAGTATTCCAGCATTCTTTAGTGAAAAATGACTTTTATGGAATTGAAATGAATCGGCATGCTGAACTCTAGTTCCCTCTCCCTCCATTACTACTCATTCAAAACTCAATTCAACCTCTGGGCCTCTAATACAGTTTTCAATTGGTATTGTGTACAGAAAACAAACTCTTACTCCACAAATTTCTAATTGAATGGTATAGAATATATATATATATAGCCAACTAAATCAACACACATTATTTTTGTGACCATGAAATGAATGTCTTGATTACAATGCTAAGGATTCTTTGTTTTCTTTGTACTCTGTCTTATTGACAATACATCATTTTAAGCAGACTGCTGGTACCTACTAAGCAGTGAAACACCATCTAGTCAGCCCGGTGCACTCTTATATAGCCGGTAACGACCGTCTCCAAACATCAGCTGCTGTTATTCTGAGGTGTCACTATGTTTAAAAAATATATAAAAATATTTAAAAATAAATTTTCTCCCAATGTTCATGGTGAGATCCTTATTTAAAAACGTATATTTTGGTCATGGGGGAGTATTTTTATATAGTGAAGAAGAGCGAGTGACGATTCGAACAACGAAGGGATTTTTTTTGTCAGATGAGTAGTGAGATGGTGGTTTGGCAAATTAAATGATCTTCAAGACCAAGCTTACAGTTGTCACTGTCTTCACCCTTAGCATCCAGTTGAAGTGCATGGAAAAGAGTGCAGGGCTGCCAACTCTATGTAAAAAGAATAGGGTGTTTTAAGCACTGCTTCATCTCAGGCTCTTAATTCTGGAGGAACAAGCATCAGCATATAGAATAAGTAGGCTGGCACACTGAATAGACAAGCTTTATCAGAGGTTACTTAGCCCCAATGGCCAGGTGACAGTGACTGACCATCTAGTGTAGTCATTCAACCTGCTGCCCTCCAGAACAAGTTGAGTAGCAGTGGTCCTAAAGCCTTCCCTATTGAAGGACACATCCTCAACCCTTTGTGGGTGAAGTGATCAAGGAGAGAATGACTTAACCAAGTCATGCCCAGTATGTTGTGGAAACACTGCCATCTCTATACTGTGTGTTCTGCATCTAAATGGGAAATAAAAAATGACCCCTACTTACTACCTTGATCATTTCTCCCACCCTGAGTCATTGTGCTCTCCACTTCCACCTGAATGTTTACTTGGAAATGTTATATATAAATAATACACATATGCATACATTTTTGTAAAAGTTCTCTAAAGAAAAAACATTAATACACAATGTGACTTTATTATATGCCTAAACCAACAGGGCAAAAAATAAATCTGAAAAATAACTTGAGTCAAGTAATTTCTAAAAAACCTTGTGAGATAAATTGCTATTACTGTTCTAATGCTTTAGTCCAGAATAACAGATCATGTATATTCTTGGAAAAGGTAATTAAATTCATTCCCCCAAAGTTGTGTATTGTGTTTCTCACAGTAAGCCTCATGCATCTGTCCTTTTTATTGATACCATAAGTAAGGTATGCAAACAACCACTCATCCTTTAAATGTTAAAGTTTTTGCTGGAAACATTTACTTTTACCCATTTATGCTGTTGTGAAGGTGATATGAAGAACAAAAGACCCTTGAACACCAACGTGCGACTAAACTTTACCCAGCCTGCAGATGTTTATTGCTTCAGCTTTTATGCATCTGACATTTCATGTAGATGATGGTTTGACAATATAGAAAATACAAGTTTACACACACAAACTATTTCAACAAGATGCTGTACAACATGGGTTCTTCATAAAATATATTCATAATTTGTCATCTGTACATAGAAAATAAACATATTTACAAGCACACTTGAAAGAGGTATGTATGTCATAGTATAAAGCCTATGAAAGTTTCTCCTCCCTGCAACATCATTGCTGCACAGGGACGTGTCAATATAACAGCAAGGGGGCAATGCTGAGGTTTGATTCAGCGGCGTGCTGCTGGACTGGCCAACAGACCCAGGATGGTGGAGAGACAGTGCAGCTTCTCCTTCACAAGCTCTGGCAACTTCTCATTCTCCTTGTACCTGGAGCAACAAAAGTAGGAACATGTCAGCAAAAAGGGTTTGACAACTACCATTCCTCAAATACAGAAAACGATCTTTTACATCTGAAAATTATCAAAAATGACAAAGATGGACATTGACATAGCACTATCAAACAGTGGTAAAGCCATGTGTCAGTTATTGTATTTATTAAAAGGTGCTGTGTACGTGTTCAGTACCTGGTGGTCCGTCCCTCTGGGGACGTGTAGATAATACAGGAAACCCCTGCCTGCACCACCAGCTGGGAGCCATCGTTGAACTGCACCCACACCTCTCCACTGGTCAGCTGTGAGGCCCAACCAATATTTGGCACAAAGACAGACTTGAGGACTTTCCCTGCGTTGGCCGTGTGGTCTTGTTTGACCGACAGCGGAGAGCAGTTTTTGTTCACACTGGCTGAGATGATGTCAGACTCTTCATAGGAGAACCTCTGAAGATTGGACAAGATAAATAAAATAAAGTTCAAAAACAATAACACCAGAAATATCTTACAATTCCTCCATAGAAATGGATGGAATAAATAGCTTAGATCATACAATGTGACATGTTGCGTGGGAGAAACTCACAGAGGGAGTGAAACATGGGGGCTGCGGCAGTGATGCCACATCAGCAGTGGCAGGCTGGGACGAGGGGCAGGGGGAGTCTGGGTTGGCAGGTCTCCTGGGAGGGACAAACAGAGTAGCAAGATTAGTGACACAAGGACCGGCTGACATACACTACTGTTCAAAAGTTTGGGGGCACTTAGAAATGTCCTTGTTTTTGAAAGATAAGCACATTTTTGTCTATTAAAATAACATCAAATTGACCAGAAATACAGTGTGGACATTACTATTGTAGCTGGAAACGGCTGATTTTTTATGGAATATCTACATAGGCCTACAGAGGCCCATTATCAGCAACCATCACTCCTGTGTTCCAATGGCACGTTGTGTTAGCTAATCCAAGTTTAGCATTTTAAAAGGCTAATTGATCATTAGAAAGCCCTTTTGCAATTATGTTAGCACAGCTGAAAAATGTTGTCCTGATTAAAGAAGCAATAAAACTGGTCTTCTTTAGACTAGTTGAGTATCTGGAGCATCAGCATTTGTGGGTTCGATTACAGGCTCAAAATGTCCAGAAACAAAGACCTTTCTTTTGCAACTCGTCAGTATTCTTGTTCTGAGAAATGAAGGCTATTTCACCAGTACAAGTTTGGACACACCTACTGATTCAAGGGTTTTTCTTTATTTTTACTATATTGTAGAACAATAGTGAAGACATCAAAACTATGTTAATAACACATATGGAATCATGTAGTAACCAAAAAAGTGCTAAACAAATCTAAATATATTTTGTATTTGAGATTCTTCAAAGTAGCCACTCTTTGCCATGACAGCTATGCACTCTTGGCATTCTCTCAAGCAGCTTCATGAGGAATGCTTTTCCAACTGTCTTGAAGGAGTTCCCACATCTGCTGAGCACTTGTTGCATGCTTTTCCTTCACTCTGCAGTCCAACTCATCCCAAACCATCAATTGGGATGAGGTCGGGGGATTGTGGAAGCCAAGTCATCTGATGCAGCACTCTAGACATCTGATGCAGCACTCTAGACATCTGATGCAGCACTCTAGACATCTGATGCAGCACTCTAGTCATCTGATGCAGCACTCTAGTCATCTGATGCAGCACTCTAGTCATCTGATGCAGCACTCTCCTTGGTCAAATAGCCCTTGCACAGCCTGGAGGTGTGTTTTGGGTCATTGTCCTGTTGAAAAACAAATGATAGTCCCACTAAGCGCAAACCAGATGAGGTGGCGTATTGCTGCAGAATGATGTGGTAGCCATGCTGGTTAAGTGTGCCTTGAATTCTAAATAAATCAGTCAGTGTCAACAGCAAAGCACCCCCACACCACCTCCTCCATGCTTCACGGTGGGAACCACACATGCGGAGATCATCCATTCACCTACTCTGCGTCTCACAAAGACATGGCGGTTGGAACCAAAAATCTCAAATTATTACTCATCAGACCAAAGAACAGATTTCCACTGGTCTAATGTCCATTGCTCGTGTTTCTTGGCCCAAGCAAATCTATTTCTGATTGGGTCCTTTAGTAGTGGTTTCTTTGCAGCAATTCAACTGTGAAAGGCCTGATTCACGCAGTCTCCTCTGAACAGTTGATGGTGAACTGTGTCTATTACTTGAACTCTGAAGCATTTATTTGGGCTGTAATCTGAGGCTGGTAACTCTAATGAACTTATCCTCTACAGCCATGTAACTCTGGGTCTTCCTTTCCTGTGGCGGTCCTCGTGAGAGCCAGTTTATAGTGCTTGATGGTTTTTGCAACTGTACTTGCAGAAACTTTCAATGTTCTTGACATTTTCAGCATTGACAGACCTTCATGTCTTAAAGTAATGATAAAGAGAAATGACAGTTTACTTATTTGAGCTGTTCTTGCTATAATATGGACTTGGGTCTTTTACAAAATAGGGCTATCTTCTGTATACCACCCCTGCCTTGTCACAACAAAACTGATTGGCTCAAACGCATTAAGGAAATAAATTCTACAAATTAACTTTTAACAAAGCACACCTGTTAATTGAAAAACATTCCAGGAGACCTCATGAAGCTGGTTGAGAGAATGCAAAGAGTGTGCAAAGCTGTCATCAAGGCAAAGGGTGGCTACTTTGAAGAATCTCAAATATGTTTTGATTTGTTTATCACTTTTTTGGTTACTACATGATTCCATGTGTTACTTCATAGTTTTGTGTCGTCTATTATTCTACAATGTAGAAAATAGTAAAAATAAAGAAAAACCTTTGAATGAGTATGTGTGTCCAAACATTTAACTGGCACTGTATGCATGCATACACACACACACACATATATATATATATATATATATATATATATTAGACAAATAAAAGTGTACAAAATAGCCTCTATTAGTCGAGGCATGGACTCTACAAGGTGTCGAAAGCATTCCACTGGGATGCTGGCCCATGTTGACTCCAATGCTTCCCACAGTTATGTCAAGTTGGCTGGATGTTTTTTGGGTGGTGGACCATTCTTGATACACCCAGGAATCTGTTGACTGTGAAAAACCCAGCAGCGTTGCAGTTCTTGACACACTCAAACCAGTGTCCCTGGCACCCACTATCACACCCTGTTTAAAGGCACTTTAATATTTTGTCTTGCCCATTCACCCTCAATGGCACACATACACAATCCATGTCTCAAGGCTTAAAAAATCCTTATTTAACCTGTCTCCTTCCCTTCATCTACACTGATTGAAGTGGATTTAACAGGTGACATCAATAAGGGATCATAGCCTGCACCTGTCAGTCTGTCATGGAAAGAGCAGGTGTTCCTAATGTTTTGTACACTCAGTGTAAATAACTGAAATAGTAACTTTCAGCATTCTGCAAGATGGTACTTTATTTAAGACAGTGGAGGCTTCTCAGGGGAGGAAGGGGAGGACCATTCTCAGTGAATTTCATAAAAATGTCAATTGTAAACTTTTTCAAATTATACTTTTTAAATAAAACTATACTAAATATAATCACGTCACCAAATATCAAATACATTTTTAGGTGTCACATGCGCCGAATACAAGAGGTGTAGACCTTACTGTGAAATGCTTACTTACAAGCCCTTATTAACCAACAATGCAGTTAAAGAAATAGAGTTAAGAAAATATTTACTAAATAAACTAAAGTTAAAACCTGAAATGTTTATTAAAAAGTAACAAGAAAATTACAAAATAACCGGCTAGCTAGCACTGCAGTGTATAAAATGTGGTGAGTTGTTGACTCAGAGAGAGAAAGACAATAGTTTAACAATTCATTTCTTCCAAAATGAAGGAGAAGCAAGAGAGAAATAGTGTCTTTTTTTCTGTTCCACTTAGTTAGTACATGCAGCTAATGGAACACCCTGCTCAAACAGAGGGATGCTAGCTGGCTATGACTTTCCAACACAACACTGCAACTCTTCCAAGTCAAGGTAAGCTTTTGGTTTGACTAATTTATTGCCTCCGGGGCCCGACAGTGTAAATGCTTACTGACTGACTGTACACTAACATTACTGCATGATTGTAGCAGGTTTACTAACGAGTTAGTTCTATTAGCTATGCTGACTATGATGTTACTTTAGCTAAAATGGTGACAACGATGTAGGCTGTGTGTATCGGTTTGGAAAGGTTTTTTCGCCTGGTCACATACAGCTGATGTATTGTGCATTGAAGTCCACAAGCGAAGGAATACAACATGTGTTATGAGAGTGAACTGTTTACACATGATCAGCGACTATTTACATTGACCCCCCCCATTTGTTTTGTACACTGCTGCTACTCGCTGTTTATTATCTATGCATAGTCACTTTACCCTACCTACATTTACAAATGACCTCAACTAACCTGTACCCCCGCACACTAACGGCGTACTGGTACCCCCTGTATACAGCCTCGTATTGTTATTTTGTGTTACTTTTTAGTTTATTTGGTAAATATTTTCTTAACTCTTCTTGAACTGCACTGTTGGTAAAGTGCTTGTAAGCAAGCATTTCCGGCTAAGGTCTACACTTGTATTCGGCGCATGTGACAAATAAAGTTGATTTGATTCATTCCGCCGATTCTGTTAACTTTTCTTAAACGGAAGCAAACATTAAATAGGGATAAACATACCTTGTTTGCAACTGTTGGAATAATGATTACACCCTATATCAGTTAGATGCAGGCCAGAGTGTGCAAGGCGGTATTGAATGTCACTGTCTGTCACCTCAAATTTGTCTCTCGACCTGTCCACCTACGCTGTAAACTTTCAATCATAGGCTAGGTTGTAGCAACCTTATGATGGGTATGGGGAAAATAAGAGTATCATGTAGTAGCCTAAACCTATCGCTGTTACATTGAACTGGGTGAATGGAATATGAATGACAGTCATCCAATATGCTGTAATAGAAATAAGGCCATGTTCATGAAAAATAAATTGTACTCCCTCATCTTAAACGACACTCACCCCCACTGATATAAGTGCTTCCAAACATGACAATTTACAGCATTAACACTGACAACAGACACAGTCATGGCTCTCACACTCACCTGCCGATGGTGATGGGGAAGAAAGGCGTGCTCTTGGCACTGTGCTGCTCTTCTGCAGTGATTGCCGCCTCTAGAGAAAGACACATGCTGTGGCCCTCGTCAGACAGCTCTACATACAGCCTGCTCTCTGGGCTGAGGCCACTCAGACCCACCTCCCCTTTCACTGTGTACGACTTCCCACTCTTCTCCACCACCCGGACCAGCTCCGACGTCTTGTGGATCTTTGCTCCTGTCACAGCACAGAGGGGAACTACAGGTCAGGATGATTTAGTTTAACAGTGTGCAACAATAACATTTCAATATCAGAGAAGGACAATAGATCTTATCCTTCAAGTTCATGATGTTTCATATAACTGATGCTTTGTAAAATGGTCCTCACCATCGTAGAAGCACACCTCCAGGTCTGCATTGGGGGAGTTCTCCATCAGCATACACTTAGCAGACTTGGTATAGAGGGTAACTTTGGGAGTCTTGGATTTCACCAGGAGCACAAACTTGGAGGCATACTGGTATTTCCTCCAGTACTTCTCTATTGAAGAGAAGCAGAAAACAAAGGTTCATTGAAATCAGATTTCCAACATATGTATACAATTATTTTTACTCATGTAACAGAGCTTCACTGTCTGGTATTGAGGTGTACCTGGTAAGTCCTCATAGCTGCAGATCAAGATGTCCTCGGGAGGAGCAGGGGGGCGCTCTAGTACAGGAAAACCCTTCCCCTCATTGGGCTGGTAAATAGTGACCTACAGGTGCATGGTCAAAGGTTGAAATGAGTGTTTTGCCATTATTTTACTGACAGAGACCATGATATATCCTCGCTGAAGGATATGAAGTTTTGTTATTCCTGAAACTCACCATCAAACCATCACCGGATATCCTAAGGACCTCTTTGACCCTCTCCTGGGGGCCCTGGCCCCTGAGAAGCTCCATACACACCTCTCCTGTATCAAGAATGCTCACCTGGGGAGAAAGAGACAGAAACCACAGCTGTAGAGCAGGCAGGCATAGCCCCGTCATTATAAGCAGATCAGGTGAATAGAGACAGGGGGATAACTAGGGGCTTTGTCTGTCTTACCACAGCGATTTTAGTCTTCTGTCTGATGGGTTTCAGTCTGGAGGCACACAGGGGAGGGAGCACATTTCTCAGGGACTTCTCCTTTGCTATACTTGGTTTGGGTTTAGACAGACTCTGCAGCTCTCCCCCATGTACTCGTTGCCCATTCTCCCAGTAGGACTGAGTGTTTGAGGGGTGGTGCTGGTTGTGGTTGCGGTGAGAACTGGTCCCTCTGCCTGCTGGTTTATCACTCCAGTAGTTGTGTACACCTAGAGGCTCCCTGCTGCTATGGAAACTGCCACTGCTGCTGTGAGCGCTGACATCCGTGGGCCTCGGAAACGGGCCTGGGGAGTCAGGGGGAACAAACACTGTTAAGCTCATGTATGAAAATCTTTATTTTTGAACTTTTAAATCTTTCCATTGGGATGTAAGATTAAGATACTGCAAAGAAAAGAGTAGGTGTAATATACCTTCTTTACTGAACCAATTTTGTACACCTTCTGACTCTTCTAACTGCAGGTTTAGTGGACGTGGTGGTTGTGTGGAATATGAACATCCTGAGCTGAGAACATACATGCATCAGTTAGACAGACATTTTAATATAAATCACATTCTATTAATTACAGTACACTGGTGTCACAACTTACCTGGCTGTCTTTTTGACAGGCAGCAATGGGAGCTTTCCATGTTCTGCGACGGGTTGTGGAGTGTCCTTGTAGCTGGAAGACATGGGAAAGGCCAGTCTCCCTGACACAGTCAGCATCTCCTCAGAGTGGCACCTCTCCAGCTCTGCCTGCCCCATCCCCTGGACTGGAGTGACAGAGGAGCTAGACCGGTCTGAGGAGTGAGCCCTTTGTAGGTACCTGGAGTGGGGCCGTCCACTCTTCCCACCCAGTGCAGCTCTGCTCCTGCCTACTCTGTCTGAGTGCTGCTGCTGCCACTGCTCAACCCCATCAAAGCAGGCGTTGCTGGGCGGCCGGGGCAGTGTAGGGATAGGCATCATGCGATTGGGCAAGGCAGGTCCCATCACACGCCTGGCTCTCCTCTGGAGACTGCTGCTGCTGCTGCTGCCGGACGTGGACGAGGTGCAGGCTGTGGAGATGGTGGCGATGCCGCTGTCCATGGAGCCTGGCTCCCCCAGGCTCCGCTCCTTGATTCTGGCCAGCAGGCTTTGGGTCATGAAGGGGTGCTCCAGCACGGCAGACAGGCTGGGCCGTTGCGCAGGGTCCTTCCTCAGCAGCTGATGGATCAGGTCCTGGGCCTCCTGGGACACATGGCTGGGCATGTCATACTCCCCCAGAACCACCTTGTTGAGGGTGTTCTTCACCGTGTCTGTGTCAAACGGGGGCCGGCCCATCAGGAAGGCGTAGAACATGCAGCCCAGAGACCAGACATCAGACTCCAGGCCGTGGGCACTGTGGGTGGCCACCTCTGGGGAGATGTAGTTGGGTGTGCCACACATGGTGAAGTGCTTCTCGCTGGGGAGCTTCAGCTTGGTGGCCAGGCCAAAGTCAGCTATTTTAAGGTTCATACTGCCCGACAGCAGCATGTTGGACAAGGTCAGGTCCCGATGCATGATGCCATGTGTATGCAAGTACAGCATACCTTTCACTATTTGATGCATGAAGTGCCTTGCTGTAACGTGAAGAAAAAAAAGTTAAACTGTTATAAAAGGAAACGAGGCAAAGTGTCAAAACATGTTAACGTAGCTTCATATCATGTTAAGAAATGTATCTGTTTAACTCAGATTTTTAAAAAAGACTCACCTTCACCCTCTGAGAAGGGCATCTTCCTATCTTTCAGGTATCGACTCATCTCTCCATTATGGCACATCTCCAACACCAAGTACACATAATTACTGTCTTCAAAGTAGGTGTACAGCTGCAAAAGAGTAAAATGACAGGCCAAAATGTTATCAGGGTTCATGGCACAGTACCACCTTGTGGACTGGCTGCGCCACTATGTAAAATGTTTAATAATTTAAGGCCAGACACTACACCTTATTATTCTAGACATTTTTGCTCTAGATGGCAGGAAATGGCAGTATTCAAAAAAGCTAAACTGTCTGAGTCTACACCCCACCTGTACTCAGCAGCACTACATTTAGAAAATCATTGGGAGAACCCTGGGGTTAAATGCAGTCATGTAAATGAGTAAATAAGACCTTATTAAAGAATCACCAATTTCAACACTACAATGATCACATGTCCAACATAAGATTGGACATGTTACGACTACGAAACATGCTTACCTCTAGTATTGACGGATGCTTCAATCGACACTGAATCTCCACTTCTTTACTCACACGCTTGACCATACCAGATTTGTGCATGGCTTTTTTGTCAATCTGCACAGAGAGGGAGATAATTAGTGCATGTTTTGTGGCTTTAGTCTTGTGGCTAAGAGCCGATCGAACTTCCAAAGAAACGATGGGATCTATACAGAGACAGAACAGACTGTCTAGACACCCAACAGTCCACATAGTGGTGGTGAAAATCACCACCTCCACACCACTTGGTAGTGAGAGGATTTTTATTTTACCTTTATTTAACTAGGCAAGTCAGTTAAGAACAAATTCTTATTTTCAATGACAGCCTAGTGGGTTAGGCTGTCAACATTTCCACACTTGTGATTTGTCTGCTTGCACTTGACAATAAACACTTTGTAGTGCTGAGCTCTTACTTTATGGTATTAATGTTTGTGTTTTGTGGTTCTCTGGGGAGCAACACTATAAAAGTACTGGGATGCAGACTGTATAGCAATTTAGAAAAATTGTTCTTACCATTTTGATCGCCACCTCCAAGCCAGTGTTAACTGACTTTGCCCGGTAAACACACGCAAAGGAGCCCTTACCAAGGAGCGTGAGAACTTTGAAGTCCTGATAAAGAGAATTAACAAATGTTTTCACAAAATGAAATACAGAATTCCAAAGTTAATAACATAATACTTACATTACAACAAATATGACTAGAAGATGTCCTATAGCTAGGCCTATGTCCTAAAAATATGTCCTAGATGTGCCTGTCAGCTGTTATATATATATATATATATAAAATGACTGACGTGATACCTCAATCTGTAACTCCCCAGCTGTAGATAAGATATTCTCCTCATCTTCACTGACTTTGCATTTAGTTGTCAGGTTTTGAAAGAAATAACGAATAACTTTGTCGAACATCTTCCCTCTGACATGTATGATGTAACTGGCTAGACAGCCAGTGAGTAGTACACCACCACAACAACTGTACCAGGCATTTGGTCGTCAGGGAAGCTACAGACTGGCTACCCAACATTGCCAACTGTAAAACCATCAAACAAACGTTGCACCCGTCTTTGCCATATGGCCTTGAATTATCCCGGCTCTCTTCCCGCTAATGAAGAAGGCGTTGTGGTCCCAACACCTGTCAACAATAAACCGGTGCCATAAGTCGCGGGGGAGCACCACCGATGGAGGCTGCTGAAGGGAGGACGGCTCATATGGCTGGAACGGAGTAAATGGAATGGTATCATTTTGATAACGTTCCACTCCAGCCATTCCCACGAGCCTGTCCTCCCCAATTAAAGTGCCACCAACCTCCTGTGTGGGAGGCATGTCTCAAGAGTCAACAACTCGGCTGCAACACCGCTAGGTTTAGCCATCAGCTAACGTCACTCTTCTGCATTGCCGACTACGAACTGTGCAAAGTTGGTAACGTTTGTAGACAACTACAGTAGCTAAGTTAGTTTGCTATTTAGCTAACTAAACAGCGTCGGAGTAGCTAGTTCTTGCAACTTCAGCGAGCTAAAATAATTTGTACTAGACTAGCTAAATTAGCTAGCTACAGTAATAAATTAGCCACGCATTAACTAGCTAACGTACACAGTAATACAGTAACGTTAGCGGACAACTCACCTCGATTTTATTACCGATTGAAACACTCATCTTGCTTCTCGTGTCTTCCCAATCGATACAAAAGTATTATTCAATACATGTTCAACCAGGTTAATTTATCCGCGGCCGTAAACGACCTTTGATAAAAACAAATGAATGTTGCTATTTTATTCCACTCCAAAACTTTTGCATTTCTTCCATTTTGAAAATATCTGCCCGTTACACTCGTGGTCACGTGACTATACACGTCATATTGCAACAAGTAAAGTAGCCACATTCCCTACGAAGTCCCTTGATTAATCCAGTTGACTCTCCAATAGGACACCTTTGTTTCTCCTTGCTCCCTCAGAACAAGATCTATACATGCTTTATTTCAAAAGGATATTGTATCCATTCCTTATGTCACAACTTACTGGAATACATTTGTCAATATCTGTTGGGAAAAAGTCTGGTTATTATCACACAAATACATGCTTGTTAACAAGGTCAAAGAGGTCTACTTTTCCATAAGTATTACCCTGCGAATCATTACCTGAAGACACTCAAAAAATACATTAACATTAACTGTACTTTTTGTGTTGAGCATCCAGAAACAGTTTTGCATTTATTTTGGCATTGTCTACATGTAAAGAAATTATGGAAAGATATTCATAGTTTTATCATTGTAAATATTCTTGATGACTCTAGTTTTTTTTATGGGAGAATGTGCTGCTCGGTTTCCTTAACTATAAAAAGGATCAAGAAAAACAATTTTACCACTAATTGTCCTAATTGCAAAATGTCATATTCATAAATGTAAATTCACTAAAAAAAACACTCTTCCGTGTTTTCTATTAGGATTTCGAGCAGTACATTAAAACCATTCTACATTCTTCTAATAAAAAAGCTGTTAAAACAATCAATATGTGTGCATATTTTAAGGTCTTTGTATAATCTGTAATTTGTTGTACCCCCTAGCATATGTTATCATTGTCTGTTTGTATACTTCTTGTATGTATACTGTTTTTTCTCCAAAAATATATATATTCAAAAAATAAAACCTTCACTTCGAGGGCTGCTCGGGCTAAAAGAGCCTATCAGGAACAAAAAGCACTAGATGCATTGAATAAAATAACATCCTCTTTATGTAGTAACATCCTATAGAGACTTGACCCTATTAGAGTTTTGTAGCATAATAGTCTTAAATAAGATGAAGATACTTTGAATACACATCTTTAGCACTTTAGTCAATTACATTTCGATCAATAATGAAATAACACAATGTTTGTCTAAAGACAAAATAATGCATTTATTACTTGCCGTTTTAAAATCTCATGATTCAAATATGGAAATGCATGAAAACAAGTAAAAGAATAGGCAGCACCTTGCTCTCTTGTCTTGCTACTTGACAGTTGTGGTGTCACCCATTTCAACACTAGGAATGTATCCTATACACAACTATATGCATTGGCCAGTTTAAATTACTAAAATAATATTTACAGAATCTAGACATACAGACATCTTTTCAAATTAATATATTAAATACAAATATATATAATATGTATTATTGCATACACAGTTTACTAATAGTTTAATCAGCCTTAGCGTTTGTTCAGACAGTAATTCTACTTATGTTCCACTACAAGGTTATGTGCAATAAGAGTCACCTTAGAGATCTGCTTATGGGACTTTTGAAATGCAAACACGTATGGTTTAGAAAAACAACTTTTGGGAGAGCCTGCATTGTTTTAATATATCTAATCTTACAGTTAATGACTATATATGGTCTTGTCTAACCACTCAAGAAGGAGCGCACCATTGTAATATACAAGGCAAAGTCTAAAAAGGTAAAAATCAAACAGGGGGACTCTAAATACAAATGCACAAAACAGCCCACTGAGTGGTGGTGGACATGGAAAAATGGTTCCTTGATATACTATGTATGTTTGGGTAGACCTGCTCTGATGGGAGCTAGAGTAATGGCAGCAGAGCTTGTTTGGCAGAGAGGGGCTCAGTCAATCTCCATCTCTCCTGAGGGAGGCTTTGTCTGGTTGCTTCCCTTTGCCTCTCCCTTCCCGCCAGCTCCTTGCCTTGGGCCGTTATGGGCCCCGTTGCTCTTGTAGTTCTCCTCTGACACATCCTCTGCTTTGGGCTTCGGCCGGTTGACCACTGGGTTGCATACTTCATCCAGTTCCTAAAGTATAGGTATATGTGGGAGATAGGAACATGCAGTATTATTAAAAAGATAAGTAACTGGTGACGATGTGCCAATAGCATGTCATATGGTTGAATCATACCCTCTTATCACACACACCTGTATTTTGGAAATTATGTCTGCTACTTTGACTACTGGGCCCTGGGCGATTGTGAGTTGGCTCTGGGCGTTCATCTTGCTGTTCATCCAGCCCATGCTTTCATTTACACACTTCTCCACGTTGCTCATCTCCTCAGCATTCAGATGCTGGTAACGTTCATCCTGAGTGTAGATAGGAAACAAAACAATTAGAGCTAGAACACCTCTATCTCATTACGTAAATTACCTCATCTATGCCCTCACAAATAATGAATTAATCTAAATTTCACAGATTGTTTATTACATACATCCTGGGTTAAACCCAGAAACATATTAAGTCCTAGAACAGACAGTGTCACAAGTGCTCATAAAATTACTGACATTGACCTAACCAGGTTTGAAAAGTGTGTACAGGCCACACATGACTGATGAAACTAAACAAATAAAATGGGAGTGTACTGAAAATGGAAAAGGTAATACAGGGAAAGCAATTAGCACAATCCCAACAGAGCAGTGGTGTAGTAGTTCACAGAGAAAAAGGGGCATTGTAAATGGTCTCAGCATAATTTCACTGCATCTCACACTGAGCTTTAGTGATTGGTGGTTCAATCAAAGAAATAGAGCAGGTTCAATTGGAGATAACAAGCACGCAATAACATGATAATGCCTTTTCTGACATCAGTGCAATCTAGAAAAACAAAAAGATTGCAAAGATGAAAGGATGCTAAAAAAGTATTCCAGTTTTTACCTTCTGTTTGTAAAGCTCCACAGCCTTCATATAGAGTTGGATCTTCTTGCCCATTTCTTCAAATGCTCTCGGCCTGTCCTCCTGCTCCCTGTGCCTGTCCTGAATGGGCTGGCCAAACCTCTGGAAAAGGACATCAGTCAAATCATATCAGTCAAGTCACACAAAAAAATGTCAGTCACGTACCCAAACCTTCAAACGGAGGTTAATGTTTTCAAATGGAGATGATGACACTGTTCACCTAAATGCCCCCAAAAACATTTGTTTATTATTCACGTATCTTGCTCCTGATTTCAGAATTGCCATAATAGCAGATGGGTGCAGGCAGAGGCTGGATATAAAAGTTGTTTATGCTAAATGAACACTAACCTTGAGATCTTCCAGCTTATCCACATAGACCTGTTTGTCTTGGTCCTCTCCCTCCTCATAAAGCCAGTTCTCTGTGTCTTCGAGCATCATTGTCAGACGATTACTGTCCTTTTTGGAAGGTGAGAAAGGCCAAAACAGGTATCAGCAAACACATGATGTATTGCAAAGACTTGTTATTTGTTCAATGTGGCAATATTTATTTATTAGTTCGAAGAAATATGTTAATCTAGGTTCTTACCTCCTCAGTGGTGTACTTCTCATAGATGCCACACAGTTTGTCCCGCAGGTCGTACACATACTCCTCCACAGCATTCTTAGCATCATTCCTCTCTTTCTCCAGCTTGTCCTGGACGATCATCTGGCTCTGAAGTACAGATAGAGAAAAGGAGGGAGCGACAGAGGGAGGCACGTGTGCTGAGAGCCAAAATCAGCCTTCCGCCTCCTCTAATACCCACTCCCAGGCAGCTCAATGGAATCCAGCCACACAAAAATATAGGACACAGTGAGGTACATCATCTGCCACAGTTTTGTAGAAGTGTACAACATAGGTCAATCATGAATGAGACAACTAATGCAGAACTTGCTGTTACATTTCCAAAGGTGGTTCAGATTCTTAACCTTCATACAGAAACCTTTCCTACTCATGTTTTATGTCTTTGAACTAAACAAGGCAGGTAAGTTTTACTTTACAATAAGCTTTCCTTAGGGTCAAAGTTTTTCCCCAGTCGAAGCGACCAGCATTACAATGAGAATATGACTCAGCTGCTGGGGTGGCCTTACGAGTGACTCACCTCATACTCCACAAAGTCATTGAGGACCCCCCTGTCCAGCTGTCTGATGATGTTGGCCAGGATGGGAAGGTCAGTGCTTTTCACTTTGACTTTGGGCTTGCTTCCCCCTGCTGCTGGGTCCTGCTTCTCATCAGGGACTCTCTCCTTTGTTGGGAAATTAAACAAATACATCAGTTCCAACTCTTATATTGATTCTCATTGTTTCACAAGACATAAAAGTTTAAATGTAATTATAGTTTCTTATTATGAATGTATTCACCTTACTGCAGGAACTGACATCCTCATTCTGCTGGTCCCCCTGGCCTTGACTCTCCTGGTCCACCTGCATTTTAGTCTGAGACAGTAGGACACTCTCACAGCAACATCCCCTGAATCTTACAATCAACTCTTGGCTGCTCTACTTACAGTAGGTTTGACTCATGGACCACCTTAGTAGTGTAATTGATTATGTTACACCTATGTCTATCTAAACCAGCTTACTTCAAGCTGCACACCCCTCCTGTTAAAGTAACTGTGCAGTGTTTCCAGATTTCTATGAAATATGACCTATAATTAATTACAATATGAGTGAAATAGTTTTCCTTCCAAAATATGGTAATTAAGTAAGTTAAAAAGCTGCTTTTCTGTGTTGGAATGGTGTGTTTGAGATAAACTCCACCTAAAACTTCTCCAACTTATACTTTGGCCACAAATACGAGTCAACAACGTTATTTGGGTATGAGTTAACAGAATATGATTTTCACTGGACAGTTACTTTAATCTAATCAAAATCTCTACTGTTCAGAGATGCCAATTAGAATGTTATGATCTGTATGAGTAACACATTCAAATACACTGACATATTGATAATATCAAAGGAGTGGAGGAGGATTTTTTTTATAGCAGACACAGGTACAGCACAGCCTGTGAAGGATAGAGCTATGAAGATGTGGAAAGTATATTCATCTTAATAGCTATTCCACTGGCTTCATGTATCATCTGGCGTCACACACTGCCAAGCCTGGTTATACAAACACACCCGTTCTCTCAGGCTCAATGTGATGAACCTTAGTGAGACCAGTGCTCCACAGATGAGACCAGCATTGGACTTCACCTCGCAGAGGGTGAAGTGGAGTATGAAAAGGGATTGGAGTGAGGGCTAATCACACACAGTGACCACAAACCTCCTCCATATAGTTAAAGGTGTCATCTTCAATGAGAGGAATGTGGTGCAGCTTCAAGAGCCAGGAATAGAGAGAAAATGGGCTTGAGTGAAAATAATCACATAGAGAAAGACATGAAGTCAAATCAGTGCTTTAAGTCTTAGACCTAAGACATTCAAATGGGAAGATTAAACAACAGCTTCTTTGTCGCTCTGAAATCTTAAAATAGTGTGAAGTGGCTGAATAACGAACTTCACAAATGTGAAATTCAGGTGAATCTTCTCACTCCTTTGTCTCTTACCTGGTCCTCTGGCCTTCCTTCATTCTGCACAGTGGGTTCCATGTCCATCTGAACATCCTCTCCTTCACCCTTCTGCTTCTCGATCAGGGAGGCACTGGAAACACTGAAGATGCCATGCACGTTGACGCGCACTTTGACCTTCACTTTGGAGCTTTCTCCATCAGGCTGGGGAACCACATTCTGAACAGAAAAACGCCCTGAGAAAGCAAGAGAGAAAGGGATGGAGGGAGAGAGACGTTCAAATGTCACACCTGATGGAGTCACAAGAAATGACACAAACACACTGGAGAATTGACATGTCCATCAGAGACAGGGGAAAGAGGATGAGGTCTGACTAGCTAGTAATTGCACTTCTTTCAAACTGAAATCCCATCTGCGACACCCCCTTATAATGCACACACTCACACACACAGCTCGGCTCTGTAAATGACTCCTGTGACTCATAGGGACGCAGTGTTTGTTCCATGGGAGATTAAGCCTGAGTCCTAATTACCAGCCAGGTGGGAGACCCCCACTATAGAGTTTAAATGTTCATCATCAGGCTGGCCACCAGGGAACACTTGCAGATGGCCATTACAGACATATAGGAGCTGAATTCCATAGAGCACACTGCTCTGTCTTGTAAGGGGATCTCAAGGCAGAATAGCAAAGTGCCATCCGGGTGTTACAGCTAAATATTTTATGTTCAGTGAGACCACCTTCCAATTCCTTGAACAGGTACATTAAAGATGGAAGAACTGCAGAGGCCTGAGTTGAATAAGCAGGTGTACCTATCCTGATGTCCGGGTAAGGCAGCTCCTGTGGGAGGCTGTAGAATGCTTCCAAGTCAAAGGGCTCCTTCTTGTGGAAGGTAATGACTTTGGAGAAGGGTGCTGCATGGTTCTTACTGTACACCTCACATTCTCTGTAGAACAGACAGTGGGTTTGAATGAGGACAAGACAAACACAGAGGGAAACACTGAGTTGTAATGTCTGCTCATCTTACTATAAACAACACTGCACCTACAGACGCATGTTTCTTTCTATAGAGCCAGCTGAATAGGTGCCCTTACCCAACTCCATCTTCTGTAGGGGACTTCCAACGCAGGGTGATGGGAAAGGGAACCACATCAGTGATAGAGAATTCACGCACCTTAAACGCTGGGGACATAATTGCACACTACACACACACATACATAAACAAACACACAACCAAACAAGGACACAAACACAAACACACAATCACATTGTTACACACTGAATATTACAGCAAATCATATACAATTGATGGCTGAAGTTTCCATCTTTGTAAGAGGATAGGGGAGTACCTGAAGAGCACAGCCACGTGCCACAGCCTCGTCTGCATTGAGTGTGGTGCTGACATCTTTGCCAAAGAACTTGGAGATCTTCTCTTTAATGGAAGGGATCCTGGTGGCTCCTCCTACCACCTCCACTGCATAGATCTCATCCCGGCTCAGCTCTGACACAAAACACAAACACACAGAGAGGGTAAAATAATGCATGTTCTGGTTACTGTTGAATTATCATTTACTGTCACCACGGATGTTCATCTACTAAATCAAATTCGATTTGATAAAAATTACATACTTGATTGTTCCATAACTGCTTTCAATGGTGCCTCTACTCTCATCAAAAAGGGTGCACACAGTTCTTCAAACTGGATTCTGAAAATTAAAAGGAAGGGGAAAAGTGGAATTATCATTAATGCATATAAATCTCTAAAACTATAGGAAGCTAAACGAAGGGGTCACAAATCGATATGTGTACCTGTTCATCTTGCCTGTCACATCAATGTCATTCATGAAGCACTCGATGTTAATGGGAAGGTCAGAGCAATTGGCGCTCATCAACTTCTTCAGTTTCTCACATTCCTGAGACAGCCGCAGAATAGCCCTGGGGTTCTCCCTCACGTTGAGCTTGTACCTTGCCTTGAATTCCTCGCAGAAGTTATCCACAAGTGCCTCATCAAAGTTACGCCCACCCAGGTAGGGGTCAAAGGCTGTTGCCAGGACCTGGTTAATTGACCAGACAGTTAGGGGTTAAATATGGAAGAAATAATGAAAAAGAAGGGTGAAAAATAGTGATAGGCTTCAGTACTTTAGGAAGAAAAATCCACCTTGAGTTTGCCTTTGTTAAAGGCTGATATGGAGACCTGGAATGATGAATGTCCCAGGTCCACGAACACCACATTGCGTGGCCTCTCTTCAGGGGTGGGCAGGTCCTGTTTGTAGATCCCATAAGCCAGGGCCACTGCCATTTAGAAACAACAATATGAGACACTCTAATGAATAACACTACACCACTGCAGGAATAAGAGCATCTTAGTGGATGGAAATTAATATAAGTAATGTATGTGTCATAAGGTCATTCTGGTCCCCTAAACCTAATATCACAAAATATGATTATATGTTTGTGTAGCTTAAAGGCCTACACATTGTAGATTAAAGGCCTACACAGGCCTACACATCCAACAAGGGGCTTTTCAAATGCCCTCTGTGAATATCAGTGCCTGCTGATTAAGGGGAGAAAACTAAGACTTGCAAAACTGCAGTCTCTAGGGAACCCCAGCCTATTTTGGGATAATGATATTCCCTAATCAAATAAAGTTGTTGGTAGAAATAAAAAATGTGTTGTGAAACAATTAAATACACATTAATGCTTTAGGCAACTAGAATCAATAAATCTAAAGACACTCTGTGGGAATCACTGACCTGCCGTGGTGTCATTGATCAGACGCAGACAGTTCAACCCTGCAATTTGGGTGGCATCCATCACAGACCTCCTCTCTGCATCGGTGAAAAAACTTGGGACCTATGAAACAAAACTCTTGTTAGAAAATAATAAACTTGAAATAAGATGGAAATATTTGTATGGTTAGTTTCATGGTATATTCACATGTGCAGTAGCTATATTGTTATTATGTTGACTAGATCCATTTTCAGTGTATTGCAATATATTGTTGTAACTCACAGAGATCACACAGTCCACAACTGGCTTCTTGAGGGCGCTCTCCGAAGTTTCCTTCAGCTTGGTCAGCAGCATTGCTGTTACCTGCTCAATTGTGAATACTTTGTCCTCATCCAGGTAACGCACCTATGAATGGGACACAGTTTTAATTTAGGCCATTTAGACCAGTGGTTCCCAAACTGTGGTGTCGGCAGGGGGTGTGAGGGGGTCCCCCCGCCCCCAAAAATAAATAATAATAAGGAACTCGGTCTGGCTTTCAACTTACTCTTGAAAGATGTATTAATAAATTCACACGGTGCAATTTCAAAATTGGGTAGTGCATCATCAGTTTTCCTCTTGTCATGTCAGTCAATGCATACCTTAGAGAGCTATTTAGAACTTCTCAGAAATGTACAGATCAACTAGCCCATGTCGGCTTATGTTTCTAAGCTAAGTTTTTCAGCTCTTGGATTTTATGGTGATGTTTGAGTCACTCAATATCGCATGAATACACATTAGACATGGCAAAATGTATAGAACTGCAAGAAAATTATCTTTAAAACTGCAAAATTATCTTCTTTGTAGGTAAAATACAGTAGAAAATACAAACAATTGAGCAAAATAACAATGGTACTGTACATAGTGACAATGGACCATGGGGTGATGGAGCTAAAGAGAACACAATATAAATGGAGTGCAGTGAAAAGGGAACCGAGTGGAAATGTGTACAGTGGTGTTACCTTGATTCCAGTGTTGCCACTGGCCAGCTTGTGCAAGCTGTAAGGCAACTTGGGTTTCTCCCCCTGGACATATGGGTCATCGAACGCTCTGCCATGGAACTTCTTGAAGCCATGGACTGTGTTTTTGAAGTTTGTTATAATCTGAAATAAAACATTGTTTTTTTACTTACATGTGATTTGATCCTGACCAATTCGATAATTTCCCAAAAAGTATTTATCTGCGAAATTACATTTGCACAGTACTAGTACTATAAAATCTATTCTCATTTGATTATCTTACTTGACCCTTGGCTGCATTTCCAATGGTGCGGTTTTTGGAGGCCAGAGACACCCAAGCCCTGGGGAACCAAAACAAATAAATACATACAAAATTTGCTATAGGCCTAATGGTTGATGGTAGGCTACAAGATAGATTGACATAGAAAGAAGAATACCAGTTTAGAACGATGGAGGTTGAAAATCTGAAGATTATTAAGGGAATTTCACAAGGGAGTCTGTGAAAGTATTATGAATTAGGGCAGTAAGACAGAAAAGTTCACCTTCAAATATTTAAAATAGTAGCCTGTTCTCTGGGCAGCCGAACGAGTAGAGCAAAGACCGTGAGTAAAGTAGAGAATACCGCACATGCGCAGAAGCTTCAGACCTTTTCGGGAAGAGGATTCCGAAGAATTCCTGCTCATTAATAATATCACTTTCTTAACTAATTTAACTGATACACTTCCGGCATCAGCTCATTGTGTTGCTGACAAAGAGTGATCCAGGTTTTTCTATGCATAGAAAAAAATGCCTGCAGTTGCTCTGTTGTCATTTTAGTTATTTGGAAATTGTAGTTATTTGCAAGAGCAGGCTGTAATAAAACCCAGGTCATTACATTCCCTCTCACTGAGAGTATTGGTGCATCTTGCACAGTGGCATGTTAGGAGGAGCAGGTGGAATCTTGCAGTTTCGAGAGGAATTAGTGTCAACTAAACTTTAGGCCATACCCGTGTATTCACAGGCACCTCTTCCAATGTCATAACGTGTGTATGATAGTCACATTCACATAGGCTTACAAGCAGCCAATCTAGAGCCTATATTTATCTTTGTTCAAATTATTCTGTCCACATGGGAATTTGTCGTACTGTATGTCTGAGAGCAAAAATGTACAACAGTCAAGTCCCAGCAAATGCAATGATGATCGCAAGAAGTAAAATGCGATATAGCCTACATTTGGTTGACACTCAACGCATGGGCCTGCTTTGAACACCCCCGCCCCCCCACCACAACATATCTTATTTCAAAAATAGAGTAATGTAAACACATTCATTAAAACAACGATAAGACATGAGATATAGAAAGAAATGAACAACAACATTCTAATACTGAACAATTTGGTCATATTTGGGCGTAGGCTATCGCCAAGCCTTAAAAATCATGTCTTAGAACAGGATAGGATAGAAAAGTGTAAGATAAGACCAAAAATTCCATATACGTATTCGATTTCAATTATTAAGTCATATGGTAAAATTAACATGTAACAGAGACTTCTGAGAATGGAGACGACGTTATAACGTTGTAATACGCAAAGCTGAAAATATACCAATCAATAGGCTACGCATGTACATGGAAGAAAAAATACTATCCAATGTAATGTCATCCTCCAATGTAAGATATTCATAATTACACATGAAACATCCATCGTGGAAGCATTTGATCACTACGCCATCAGGTAGGCTACAGCGCGCATCCAGTCGCAAACATTGCGCACAGTCACATTTTATATAGTGTCAATGATATACTTACGGCGTACATCTGTCACTGTATTCATTGGCAATGGTTTCAATGCCGCCGCTTCTGGCAACAGCGATGTAACAATTTTGGAAACCCACATCAATACCTACTACTGACATAATGAACGTAGCTGTTAGCTTGCGCTATTCTACGTAACGACTGACAATTGACACCTTTCCGATTAGAAAAATAAAATACTCCACTATGCGTGACTGTAGGCTATTTTAAATTATGCCTTTCGTTTTCAGCATCTATTTTAGAGTTAGTTTACACAGTGCTGACTCAATTACTAGCTGTTATGTAAAACAAACTGTTTATAGTCAACTCATTCAACCTAATCCCAGTGAGCCAGGATGTCCACAGGATTCTCTCAGCCTCTATATGGCTAAAGTACCATCCGGCAATCCAAGCAAACATGCGCAATTGTAAAGATCAGTCTGGAATGCCTTTAAAACCCGCCCTCTGCTATCTGTTATTGGTTAAAATTCACCAAAGGTGTATTTGATTGGTGCGACAGACCATATGAGAGAAAAATCTAGAAGTCCTTGAAAGGGAACCTGCCTTTACGTCATGAGTGACAGTGTAGGGCATGGTCTGCTAGTGTAAGGATAAGTGGATTTGCCACGAGAAGCAATCCTGCCAGGCAAAATGCTATAAAAAAACAAGTTATATTGACCTCTGTAATACCCTTTTTTTGCAGACCACTGGATGTACACTAACTGTACAAAACATTATGAACACATTCCTAATATTGAGTTGCACACCCTCCATTGACACTCCACATACAAAGGGATCACAGGCCTAGTGTCATGTCACCATGATACAGATATGTAGGTCTAGGCATACCTCAATGTTGATACATACCAACGCCAAAAGTATTACTGAATTACTAAACGAATCGCTCAACGCTCAAGAACCCTGTACTGTACTGGAATTGAACAGGTGCAGCTCAAGGTATGAAGCTGATACCAAAGAGTCAGAGTGCAGTATTTCCAAATATCTTCAATGTCTTCCTTTAGTTATAGCCTACAATTCTAGGTTTCAGGGGACCTAACCACAATACAACACAGGGGAGCTGAATCTTCACTCATATGACCTACTTGGATTCAACGCTGTTCAGCGGCCATGGTGCTGAATCTGTGATCAGTCCTTGTGATCCCCTGTGATCAGTCCTGTTTTAGTTCACGTTCATCGTGTAGCTAGCTGTCCATGGTGCTGAACGTTTATGAGCCATGTAGACATTCCCACAGGCTAGTTATTAGGCTATGTGTTCCTGCGTTTTCTACAATTTAAGTGGCCACCAGGTAGCCTACCACTCACTGCATTGTGTTGGATCCAAAACACATTACATTTGCTAGGCCTATCTCTGATGTCATGCTTTGGGTCTATTGGTTGAAGTATATTGACGACCTTATCATTTTGGAAATATTGAATACGTTTGATAAATTTTAGCATTATTTTGCATTTAGCACTACATAGTTTCAGTCATTTAGATTCAAGGAAAAAATACAGGAAAAGAAGATTGCGTGCACGTATTGGAACGTAGCCTGTGAGGCGAAGTGGCGTAGCTTGGAATCAGGAAGTGGTTGAAGGTGTATGACACTTTTTCTGTGGTTTTCTGTATTGTTATCAGTTTATCTAAGTTAGTTAACATGGGGCTGTTCGGGAAAACACACGATAAACCACCGAAAGACCTGGTAAGTAAAGGCTTCTGGTGGGGGGCGACGAGCTTGCGAGCTAGCCAGCTATCAGCGAGCCTGTTAAGGACAGCTAGCCAAACAATGCATTCGAAGTTAGCCAGCTCTGGTTATTTATGGCATGGCGACGGTGTTGCGTTTATTGAATAACTCTTCTCAGTCGTATTTAAACTTCAATGGAATAACGTTGTGTTTTAAAGTAGCTAATGCAACGTTTACCAAGGCAGATAACGTTAACGAGCTGGCTCCCTAACGTTAGCCAACTAACGTTAGCTAGGCAACTGTTGCTGGGCTAGCTAGCTAACGTTAGCGTTTCAGTTTGATTGTTAGCTAGCTAGCTACGTGCTTGCTACTTGTATTGAGAGAATGTGTAGCGTATCTTTACAAACTTTATTCCCGAAAATGCTATGGCTAGCCACATAGATAACGTTAAAGTACAAGCAGCAGGTAGCAGTCAGCACCATCTTCGGATGTAAACAAACCAATCTAAAGCACGTTTTCATGGTTCTGTCTCAAATGTACTGTGTTTACACAACATTTCCTTTAACCTTTACAGTGAATAGCACAGTTAATGTCATATTTTACTCTTTTTTGTTTACGATTAATTCACTTTTTCTATCATTTAAGGTAAATGAATGGTCACTCAAAATCAGGAAGGAGATGAGAGTGATTGACAGACAAATTCGAGGTGAGAAGAAGAGCTTCAAGGCTATTTTATGTGAGGTCCAGTGCAACTTTGCTTTGTTACTCTAAGAATGTCAGAGAGCAAGTCGTTTTCAATACACTAAAGCAACATAAACACAAAGTAGGGTGTCCAATCAAAATCTCATATTTTCACTAATGGGTCAAATACTGTTAAACCAATGGGCCAAACCTCATGCCTATCAAAATCCATTCAAAAGTTATTGGAGTTTTTACCCTTGTAGGATGGCCAAAATTAGGGTGACTAAATCAACAGAGCTTCGTGTCAGCTATAGGCTGGATGCTGTGCAAGAATGAAGGCTCACTTTCAGGTTGAACTCGTCATTTTTCTTCTCAAATCCGCAGGACATAAAACATATAGGATAGATATAGATATAGATAAGATAGATATCGATTTTGAGACGTAGTATTTTCAGATTTTAGTATACACCTTTCAATGTGATATTTTCCTGTTATTATTTAAAGATTTATCATAAAAAAAGCATATCTTTGGGAAATATCAATGGAACACTGAACATACTGTTTTTTATTTAAAAAAAGTTTAAAAGCCTTTTACATTTAATCTAGCTCGTGTCATGCTACTTTTTCTTTTCGCGACCTGCGGAAATGACTTTGAAGACGACCACCACAACATGTAAAATCCTCAAAAGTTTCTGCAAGAAAGCTGCACCGCTCTGTCAACAGTTTTTATTAACAGTATACTATTGTTAATGAAATGTGAGACAAAGACCCCACTGAACGATTCAGAACATGAATAATAATATTTGTCTTGGTAATATGTATTTTATAACATAAGGAAGTGAAATGTTATCACCAATGCGCGTTTGGCAGACAACCTACACAAATGAAAGCTGCTGTCAAACTTATGTTATACATTACAGTTTGTTATATTACATTATTTAGCAGTTTCTCATTGTTCCTCTCTTGTATCTCAGACATTCAGAGGGAGGAGGAGAAGGTAAAGAGATCCATTAAAGATGCTGCTAAAAAGGGACACCGGGACGTGTGTGTGGTTCTTGCAAAAGAGATGATCCAGTCGAAGCGTGCAGTCAGCAAACTTTATGCTTCCAAAGCCCAAATGAACTCTGTACTACTCAGCATGAAGAACCAGCTTTGTGAGTGTTAAAGCAACTGATGTAGTGCCACCAGATACAATATACACTATATATGCAAAAGTATGTGGACACCCCTTCAAATTAGTGGATTGGGCTATTTCAGCCACACCTGTTGCTGACTGGTGTATAAAATTGAGGACACAGACATGCAATCTCCATAGGAAAACATTGATAGTAGAATGGCCCGTACTGAAGAGCTCAGTGACTTTAGATGTGGCACCGTCATAGGATTCTACCTTTCCAACAAGTCAGTTCGTAAAATTTCTGCCCTGCTAGAGCTGCCCCGGTCAACTGTAAGAGCTGTTATTGTGAAGTGGAAACGTCTAGGAGCAACAAAGGTTCAGCCGCAAAGTGGTAGGCCACACAAGCTCACAGAATGGGACCGCTGGAGCGCATAGGGTGTAAAAATGTATTTGGTTGCAACACTCACTACCGAGTTCCTGCCTTTGGAATCAACGTCGGCCCAATAACTGTTTGTCGGGAGCTTCATGAAATGGGTTTCCATGACCAAGCAGCCACACACTAGCCTAAGATCACCATGCGCAATGCTAAGTGTCGGCTGGAGTAGTGTAAAGCTCGCCACCATTGGACTCCGGAGCAGTGGAAACGTGTTCTCTGGAGTGATAAGCCACGCATCACCATCAGGCAGTCCGACGGATGAATCTGGGTTTGGCAGATGCCAGGAGAATGCTACCTGCCCCAGTGCATAGTGCCAACTGTAAAGTTTGGTGAAAGAGGAATAATGATCTGGGGCTGTTTTTCATGGTTTGAGCTAGGTTCCTTAGTTCCAGTGAAGGGAAGTCTTAACGCTACAGCATACAATGATATTCTAGACAATTCTGTGCTTCCAACTTTGTGGCAACAGTTTGCGGAAGGCCCTTTCCTGTTTCCGCATGACAATGCCCCCGTGCACAAAGCGAGGTCCATACAGAAGTGGTTTGTCGAGATCGGTGTGGAAGAACTTGACTGGCCTGCACAGAGCCCTGACCTCAACTCCATCGAACACCTTTGGGATGAATTGGAATGCCGACTTCGAGCCAGACCTAATCGGCCAACATGAGTGCCCGACCTCACTGAATGGAAGCAAGTCCCTGTAGCAATGTTCCAACATCTAGTGTAAATCCTTCCCAGAAGAGTGGAGGTTATAGCAGCAAAGGGGGGACCAACTCCATATTAATGCTCATGATTTTGTAATGAGATGTTTGCCGAGCTTTTGGCCATGTGTATCTTGGAAATACCCAGGATAAGTTCAGTTGATGATAAATTAATAGAAACACTTTGTAAGCTAGTAGGATCCTAAGTTTTTCCTGGTCAAGCCAAGTGGTCAGGCCAAGTTATGTCCGTAATATGAATATGTACTTTACATGTCATGCTACAGTACAGGTTGTGTGTGACTCTGCTGTCATTTTTTCAGCTGTATTGCGTGTAGCTGGGGCTCTTCAGAAGAGCACAGAGGTCATGAAAGCCATGCAGAGCTTAGTAAAGATCCCAGAGATCCAGGGCACCATGAGGGAGCTGTCTAAGGAGATGATGAAGGTCAGTCGCATATCTGCTGACTCACTGTGGCCACTGTGTCTGTTGGGAGCATAAATCTATCACTGCTCATGTCCATTTCTCTATGTGTGTAGCTGTCTCAGGGACTCAGGGAAGCGGTCCAGTTTTTTTAACCACTGCCAAATAATATATTTTTTAAAGTAATCTTTTTACCCCTTTTTCACCCCATTTTGTGGTATCCAATTGGTAGTTAGTCTTGTCCCATCGCTGCAACTCCTGTACAGACTCGGAAGAGGCGAAGATCGAGAGCAATGCGTCCTCCGAAACACGACCCTGCCAAGCCGCACTGCTTCTTGACACACTGCTCGCTTAACCCGGAAGCCAGCCGCACCAATGTGTCGGAGGAAACACCGTACAACTGCCGACTGTGTCAGGGTGCATGGGCCCGGCCCGCCACAGGAGTCGCTAGAGCGCGATAGGACAAGGACATCTCTGCCGGCCTAAACCTCCCCGAACCCGGATGACGCTGGGCCAATTGTGCGTCGCCTCATGGGTCTCCCGAACCCAGATCTGTAGCGAAACCTCAAGCGCTACAGTGCCTTAGACCGCTGCACCACTCGGGAGGCCCCAAAGCTACAAACATAAACTATGTTTGAATATATATTGAAGAAAAACAATGTTTAAATGAGTAAATACTGTTTGAGTATTGATTATTTATGTTGTGAGTGTCCCACAGGCTGGTATCATAGAGGAGATGCTGGAGGATACCTTTGAAAGCATGGAGGATGACGATGAGATGGAGGAGGCAGCAGAGGCGGAAGTTGATAAGATCCTCTTTGAGATCACAGCAGGTAAAGATAGTCCCTCTGGTAATCAAGCTTGTCTCAAAGTTGTTTGGGGCTGTATATTATCGCCTGTCTGGTGAGGATAAAAAAAACTATTATACATGCTGACCCCTGGTGGTTTGTTCCAAATCAGGTGCCCTTGGCAAAGCACCCAGCAAAGTCACAGACGCCCTGCCTGAAATGGAGCCTCCTGCCGCAGCTGCAGCCTCAGAGGATGAGTCGGAGGAGGACATTGAGGAGATGCATTCTAGACTGGCAGCCTTAAGGAGCTAAGATTGACCTCTTGACCTCTTTCTGTCCCCTTAAAGTCCTTTTGCCTGCCTAAGGATGTACAAGGTGAATTTCGGTGTACGGTTTACCTAGTGTTTTCTCAACCACATTTTGTCTCTTTCTTTCACATAGTTATTTTGGATTATCTTTGGGCTGTGAACTTTTCAATGTTTAGGGCTAAATAACACATCAGATCTGTTCTTAATGGAAAGGAGATTTTATGATCTTACATGTTAACTGGGTAAGCACAGAAATCACTCAATGTGTGGTGTGTCTGTACACCCAACATTTAATAAAGATGTATGAATCTCAAGATAGCTAACAAATAAGAAGGACCCATCTGTATCTTAAGTGCTGAGTGTGGTCTGATTCTTCTGGTCTTGTATTTGGGGAAGTCGAGGCTTCATTCTCCAATTGGGTGGATTAACTAGAGACTTACTCTGAGCCGGTCACTGACATATCTAATCTGTAATGGAAACGTCTTGCTCTACATTGAGAAATGAAATGAGTGACTCATCACATTCAAGTGTTCATGAAACTTGAATCCATCACTACTCTGATCTAGATCCAAATTGAATACAGTATTACATTTTAATACGATATTTCATTCACTTTCAGCATTAGAAACGCTAGAACTAAAAAACAAACTTCTTTCAGTAGTTTGTCTCTGTACAGTACATATGTATCTATATTATGTTGTCTTATATAAAGTTGTTTGGAGGGGTAAAGAATGCATGGAAATTGATTAACATATTTTTTACATTGAGATCCAGCTTCTTTAACTGTATATTGTTGGCCTCAAAGTCCTAATAATTTGTTGTGCTTATTCAGTAAAAAATCAAAATGATTGGTTTTGTTTCAGACCCTGTGTGTTATGGGATGTTTTTTCTGTGCATACTTCTGTATTTTCTGTGTGCAGGAAATTATGGAAATGAACAGTCAATTTTACTGTTGTCTGGCCTCTCCATAATTGAATGTGACCTGAAAGATAAGGACAATAGAGGAGTAATGTGTATCTGTTTTGTAGGTCACTACTTTTATTGCTTATTTTATGGGGAAGAGCAACATCTGTGAAAACATTCAGGTGTGAGATTATTTTCTCTTGGGTGCTTTTCCCTTGGTTTCTAATATGGACAAAGGGATTATTTTTCTACCAGCCACAGCCCTCACTCAGCAGCCTTTGTGTAATGTAACCAAACCCTATCTCTGTCCTCTGACTGTTGATATGTAGGTTCAGTCAAAAAAAGGACTCTAGCTGTCAATTATGTTTTAGGGAAAACTCCCAAGATTACAAGCATCAACTAATGGCAGATAATTATAATACGTGTTTTATTGTTTCTGAAACTGAGCAGTTACAGGTGTTTGTCATACTCTTACAACATGTTTAATCCAGACTACCTGGCCTGCTCACCTGTTTGTTTTTAGTTCCAGAGTTTCTCTGCAATAGGCTTATTAACCGAGGTGATATTAATTATTACAACCTAACAATCTTCATACTTAATCACCATTTAAAACATTCATTATACACTGAACAAAAATATAAATGCAACTACTTCAAATATTTTACTGAGTTACAGTTCAAATAAGGAAATCAGTCAATTGAAAAATTCATTAAGCCCTAATCTATGGATTTAACATGACTAGGAATACAGATATGCATCTGTTGATCACAGATACCTTAAAAAAAAAGGTACCACCATTTGCCTCATGCAGCACGACATCTCCTTCGCATAGAGTTGATCAGGCTGTAGAATGTTGTCCCACTCCTCTTCAATGGCTGTGTGAAGTTGCTGTATATTGGCAGGAACTGGAACGCGCTGTCGTATACAATGATCCAGAGCATCCCAAACATGCTCATTGGGTGGCATGTCTGGTGAGTATGCAGACCATTGAAGAACTGGGACATTTTCAGCTTCCAGGAATTGTGTACAGATCCTTGCATTATCATGCTGAAACAGGTGATGGCAGCGGATGAATGGCATATCATCTCTGTGCATTTAAATTGCCATCGACAGAATTCAATTGTGTTTGTTGTCCGTAGCTTATGCCTGCCAATACCATAACTCCACCGCCACTCTGTTCACAACGTTGACATCAGCAAACTGCTCGCCCACACTATGCCATACACGCTGTCTGCCATCTCTCCGGTACAGTTGAAACCGGGATTCACCCATGAAGAGCACACTTCTCCAGCGTGTCAGTGGCCATTGAAGGTGAGTATTTTCCCACTGAAGTCGGTTACGACGCCAAACTGCAGTCAGGTCGAGACCCTGGTGAAGACAATGAGCACGCAGATGAGCTTCCCTGAATCGTTTTTTGACAGTTTGTGTAGACATCTTTCGGTTGTGCAAACCAACAGTTTAAGCAGCTGTCCAGGTGGCTGGTCTAAAATGATCCCGCAGGTGAAAAGGACTGATTTGGAGGTCCTGGGCTGGTGTGGTTACACATGGTCTGCGGTTGTGAGGCTGTCTGGACATACTGCCAAATTCTCTAAAATGATGTTGGAGGTGGCTTATGTTCAAGAAATTAACATAAAATTCTCTGGCAACAGCTCTGGTGGACATTACTGCAGTAAGCATGCCAATTGCAGGCTCCTTCAAAACTTGAGACATCTGTGGCATTGTGTTGTGTGTGCATTTTAGTGGCCTTTTATTTTCCCAGCACAAGGTGCACCTGTGTAATGATCATGCCATTTAATCGGCTTCTTGATATGTTACACCTGTCAGGTTGATGGATTATCCTGGCAAAGGAGAAATGCTCACTAACAGGGATGTAAACTAATTGGTGGCACAACATTTTAGAGAAATAAGCTTTTTGTGTGCATATGGAACAGTTCTGGGATCTTTTATTTCAGCTCATGAAACCAACACTTTACATGTTGAGTTGATATTTTTGTTCAGTATACATATAAACAATATTAGGTAGGTAGGCCAATGACATGATCATTTCAGTAGTCACAGCTGTTCACTCTGAATCACGTTCATGTCTGGGTGCGGCACATCGTTTGACGCCTTGGTTGGCGCTCGCTGACGCTGCTGTCAAATGGCAACTGCCAACGCTCAAGAAGGAAACTCCTCCCTGTTGACAGCACGTTCTGTCGCCGCCTCAGCACAATGGTCTCTTGGATAATCTCTAGACTTGTGGTGTAAGTTATTTTTATCACATTCTCTCTCATTTCTAAAATAGCCCACTTCGAGATAATGCCGTTTACGATAAATCTGTTGTTTTTTTCAGTGACACAAGGTGCATGTCAGCAGTGGCCGCTTTATAGCCTATTTAGGACACCTTATTTCTAAGCAGAGACTGTGTCTCGGGGGTTTGAGACGAGACAGACAGAATATTGTGCTCTGTTTATGACTGAAATGTTATTCCTTACTGAAAGAATGGGTTCATTGTCATATATCACATTCAATGGGTCGATGAAATGTGCTCTATTATGTATTCACATGCGTTTTATTTCCAGTCCAGATAAAGAATGACGATTGGCCAAATTAAATATGTATATTTTTATTGATATCTGTCTGCTCATCATATGTAAATAATAAAACAAAAATGATTTAGCCATTGATATGTCATATCAGTAGGCTTAAATGCAAAGTTGACTGAATAAAATGGCCAAAACACAGTGCGGTGGGGTGAGCAGAGCTATTTTATGATACTTGACATTCTTTATTTGGAAAACAAAGGGATGGGTCAACCTTTTCAGGTTACAATGCAAGTGTTGCATATAATTATAAACTTTATTGCAACATGTTCTGATAATTATAGTCATCCGAATATTTAAGCATATTAGACTATGGAAGCAAAATTTTAGGCTCCACTGCCCATTCCTATTATTGTAATATGGAGAAATTATTAAACGTTTTCACAACATATGGGCTTTGAGTAGGCCTAAAACAAATATCAAAATAGCACGTCAATTAAATTTAGATTATAATATCATATTACATTGCTGTTTAAAGACGCGAGGGGCTGCAAGTTTCTTCTGGCTGTCTTGGCATTCAAAGCTCTCTTGCCTATCCAACCACATATTTTATTTGTTGTTCTGAGGTCTTGAGCAGAAACACTGAATACATTTTTGTTTTGATTGACCTTATGTATTTGGAATTGTTTTCTACAGGATAACCCGTGTATGCATATGTAGGTCACAGGTCAGTAATTTTAGCAGGTCGCAACCCCAGCTGTTGCTGAACTGTTGCTTCAAGGGGTCCTGTTTGAGAGTTATACAGTCGCACATGGGTAGGCCAAGAGTCCTCGTGTCCCTGTTTTAATCTTTCAGATTTTAGATGAGCTCTGATGTCAGTTTAGTTATTTGTTTTTGATTGTTGTTGGAAATATTAGTATCTTCATATCAGTAACATTCAACAATATGGGCGGAATTGGAATTACTTGAGCCCGTGAAATTCGGAGTTTCGCGGAGGCCTCATTGATGTCAATGGGTCATGGCGCAAAGGAAATGCGCAAATAGTTACTCCCAGTTGGTGTATTATTGTTTTTTTTTTATATAAACACGAATTACACTACATAAAATCTAAAACAGTTTTAAAGTAAATGAATAATAAACCCAATACCCAGAACTGGGGTGTCAGTTAAAAAACAGAGATGTTTGTTTTTTGATGATGTGACAATTCATTTGTGAACTGCTGTCAGTTGCTGTACTTTGGACTGTTTCCACTTTACTGCGCTTTATTTGCTTTTATCCCCATAAATGTGTGTGGCTGTGCTGGACTAACATTTATTGCATAGGCTTATGACATGTTTGATGTTTTCCAGGCTTATATTTGGCACATTATATCCCGCATACTGCTCATACAAAGCTGTCAAGTCAAAGGATGTGAAGGAATATGTGAGTATGAGCAGCAGTCTGAAAAATGTGAAAATTAAACCAAACAGTAACGTGCCATATTGAGTCAGTCTGTATAGATTACACATTATGGGCCAGTTTCACAGACCCAGACAACTATTGGACTGAATTACTTAAAGACGCGCTATGCAGAAATCGCTCCACCATTTTTTGGTTGCTAAAATTCTAATAGTTCGCCTAATTTCAGTTTGTGACAAAATAAGCAAGTATAGTGTAGAGAATCATTGTATTATCTAAATCGCAGTGAAATATATATTTGCATAACAAAAAAAATTGTGTTCAGGTGTTTGAAGCAGGCGTGCAAAACCGAAAGTAAAAGATTCAAAAACAAAATTTAAAAACGGGATAAAAACTTGCTTTCAATGAGAGTCACAGATCTACAACTCACATCTCTGTACATTTTTGACATATTGTAGTTTTAAAACAGGATTTATTAGAATTTTGATTCATATTTCTGAACTATTATGTGCAAGACTAACTGAGAGTTATTCTACTTTTAAAGGTAAAATGGATGATGTACTGGATAATATTTGCCCTATTCACAACCATGGAAACCATCACAGATATATTTATCTTTTGGTAAGTAAATTATGTATTATAAAATATATGTTTTGTTTATGTATAGTATTATTTCACTTGTTTTAATATACAGTTATATTATGAAGTCCTAAATATTGTTCTGAAATAGTACACAGTCACATAGCATCGGCCTACAGCAGGATAGTATTATGGCTCAGGCTAAGACACAGATACAGGAGGTGGATAGTATGAGTCTCAGAGTTTATTATAGTACAAGGGGCAGGCAAAAGGTAAGTCAAGGCAGGCAAAGAGCCATAATCCAAATCAGAGTCAGGCAGGTACAGGACGGCAGGCAGAAAGGTCAGAACTGGGAAGACTAGGAAAAACAAAAACTAGAGCACAGAAAACAGGGGAACATGCTGGTGGGACTTGACGAACTGGCAACATACAAACATAAGACGCAGGTATAAATACACAGCGGATAATGGGGGAAGATGGGAGAACCCTGGTGGGGGTTGGAGACAAGGACAAAGACAGGTGAAACACATCGGGGTGTGACAGATAGTCATAAGACTGATGATGCTATTGCAATTGAGTGTAGATTTTATGAATGCTCTAAATGATCGCTGTATTATTCTTCCCTTTACTGTAGGGTTCCTTTCTATTATGAGCTGAAGATTGCCTTTGTGGTATGGTTACTGTCTCCCTACACAAAGGGGTCCAGCGTTTTATACAGGAAGTTTGTTCACCCAACACTTTCTTCAAAAGAAAAGGTGAGGTCTGTGCATTAGTCCAGTTTTCATTGTCCACTTGAAATGTACTATAAGCTGTCTTCTATGTTAAAAATGGTTTATATGCTCGGCTAAACATTTTATTAAAGTACCAGTCAAAAGTTTGGACACACCTACTCATTCCAAGGTTTTTCTTTATTTTCGACATTGTAGAATAATAGTGAAGACATAAAATCTATGAAATAACATATGGAATCATGTAGTAACCAAAAAAGTGTTAAACTCCATCACTCTCCTTCTTGGTCAAATAGCCCTTACACAGCCTGAAGGTCTGTTTGGCCATTGTTCTGTTGAAAAACAAATGAAAGTCCCACTAAGCCCAAACCAGATGGGATGGCATATCGCTGTGGTAGCCATGCTGGTTAAGTGTGCCTTGAATTCTAAATAAATCACTGACAGTGTCACCTGCAAAGCACCATCACACCTCCTCCTCCATGCTTCCCGGTGGGAACCACACATGCAGAGAGCAACCGTTCACCTACTTTGTGTCACAAAGACACGGCGGTTGGAACAAAAAATCTAAAATTTGGACTCATCAGACCAAAGGACAGATTTCCACCGGTCTAATGTCGATTGCTCATGTTTCGTGGCCCAAGAAAGTCTCTTCTTATTATTGGTGTCCTTTAGTAGTGGTTTCTTTGCAGCTATTCGACCATGAAGGCCTGATTCACGCAGTATCTGAACAGTTGATGTTGAGATGCGTCTGTTACTTGAACTCTGAAGCATTTATTTGGGCTGCAATTTCTGAGGCTGGTAACTCTAATGAACTTATCCTCTGCAGCAGAGGTAACTCTGGTTCTTCCTTTCCTATGGCGGTCCTCATGAGAGCCAGTTTCATCGTAGCGCTTGATGGTTTTTGCAATTGCACTTGAAGAAACTTTCAAAGTTCTTGAGATTTTCCAGATTCACTGACCTTCATGTCTTAAAGTAATGATGGACTGTCATTTCTCTTTGCTTATTTGAGCTGTTCTTGCCATAATATGTATGGGCTTGGTCTTTTACCAAATAGGGCTATCTTCTGTATACCACCCCTACTTTGTCACAACACAACTGATTGGCTCAAACGCATTAAGAAGGAAAGAAATTCCACAAATTAACTTTTAACAAGGCACACCTGTTAATTGAAACATTCTAGGTGACTACCTCATGAAGCTGGTTGAGAGAATGCCAAGAGTGTGCAAAGCTGTCATCAAGGCAAAGGGTGGCTACTTTGAAGAATCTCAAATATAAAATATATATTTATTTGTTTAACACTTTTGGTTACCACATGATTCCATATGTTATTTTATAGTTTTGATGTCTTCGCTATTATTCTACAATGTAGAAAATAGTAAAAAATAAAGAAAAACCCTTGAATGAGTAGGTGTGTCCAAACTTTGACTGGTACTGTACATGCAGTACATCACACCTAATGAATGTGTTTTTCACATGACCTGCCAAGAAAAAGACAGTTACTGTAATATGTGTGTGTATTTCTGTCTGTCCAGGACATTGATGACTATCTCTGCCAAGCAAAGGACAAAAGCTATGACACTCTGGTGACTTTTGGGAGGAAAGGTTTGAATGTGGCAGCCACAGCTGCAGTACTGGCTGCGACAAAGGTAATGCTGACTCTTTGAATTTCTGATTTGTTCTGGGTGCGATGAAGTGATGTTTTTCTCTATTCATATAGATAATTCCTAGTGTTCATGTACACTGCTCAAAAAAATAAAGGGAACACTTAAACAACACAATGTAACTCCAAGTCAATCACACTTCTGTGAAATCAAACTGTCCACTTAGGAAGCAACACTGATTGACAATAAATTTCACATGCTGTTGTGCAAATGGAATAGACAAAAGGTGGAAATTATAGGCAATTAGCAAGACACCCCCAATAAAGGAGTGATTCTGCAGGTGGTGACCACAGACCACTTCTCAGTTCCTATGCTTCCTGGCTGATGTTTTGGTCACTTTGGAATGCTGGCGGTGCTCTCACTCTAGTGGTAGCATGAGACGGAGTCTACAACCCACACAAGTGGCTCAGGTAGTGCAGCTCATCCAGGATGGCACATCAATGCGAGCTGTGGCAAGAAGGTTTTCTGTGTCTGTCAGTGTAGTGTCCAGAGCATGGAGGCGCTACCAGGAGACAGGCCAGTACATCAGGAGATGTGGAGGAGGCCGTAGGAGGGCAACAACCCAGCAGCAGGACCGCTACCTCTGCCTTTGTGCAAGGAGGAGCACTGCCAGAGCCCTGCAAAATAACCTCCAGCAGGCCACAAATGTGCATGTGTCAGCATATGGTCTCACAAGGGCTCTGAGGATCTCATCTCGGTACCTAATGGCAGTCAGGTTACCTCTGGCGAGCACATGGAGGGCTGTGCGGCCCCACAAAGAAATGCCATCCCACACCATGACTGACCCACCGCCAAACCGGTCATGCTGGAGGATGTTGCAGGCAGCAGAACGCTCTCCACGGCTTCTCCAGACTCTGTCACGTCTGTCACATGTGCTCAGTGTGAACCTGCTTTCATTTGTGAAGAGCACAGGGCGCCAGTGGCGAATTTGCCAATCTTGGTGTTCTCTGGCAAATGCCAAACGTCCTGCACGGTGTTGGGCTGTAAGCACAACCCCCACCTGTGGACGTCGGGCCCTCATACCACCCTCATGGAGTCTGTTTCTGACCGTTTGAGCAGACACATGCACATTTGTGGACTGCTGGAGGTCATTTTGCAGGGCTCTGGCAGTGCTCCTCCTTGCACAAAGGCGGAGGTAGCGGTCCTGCTGCTGGGTTGTTGGCCTCCTCCACGTCTCCTGATGTACTGGCCTGTCTCCTGGTAGCGCCTCCATGCTCTGGACACTACGCTGACAGACACAGCAAACCTTCTTGCCACAGCTCTCATTGATGTGCCATCCTGGATGAGCTGCACTACCTGAGCCACTTGTGTGGGTTGTAGACTCTGTCTCATGCTACCACTAGAGTGAAAGCACCGCCAGCATTCAAAAGTGACCAAAACATCAGCCAGGAAGCATAGGAACTGAGAAGTGGTCTGTGGTCACCACCTGCAGAATCACTCCTTTATTGGGGGTGTCTTGCTAATTGCCTATAATTTCCACCTTTTGTCTATTTCATTTGCACAACAGCATGTGAAATTTATTGTCAATCAGTGTTGCTTCCTAAGTGGACAGTTTGATTTCACAGAAGTGTGATTGACTTGGAGTTACATTGTGTTGTTTAAGTGTTCCCTTTATTTTTTTGAGCAGTGTATTTTGTCTCCCACACCAGAGCCAAGGAGTACTGTCAGATAGACTGCGAAGTTTCAGCATGCAGGACTTGTCCGCCTACCAGTCCGACCCAACTGAGATGGACCCTGGATCTGTCCACACCCAGTCTGCAGCTGGACAACAAAGGGCCAGGACGATGATGCGCAGCAAGTCAGAGATTGGCTACACCAAGGGTGAGATTATACTGCCACATACACTTACATAAGTAACCAAGATACAGACAGATCGATTGGCCACAACAAGGGCAGGGAAGGGAGTGTTATTACTTTTTCTATAAGACATTTGTATGACCTCTTAGATAACTACCAAGTAATAGCTAAGTAGCAATATGTTAACACTGACAACGGCACATTGGATTGGCAATTTTTGTACACTAGCATGTGCACTAGAATGGCTAGTAGAGCAAATATGGTATATTTGGCAAATAATGGTTGACCATAGCACTGGTGAAAACAGTGAGCACAGTTTAAAGGTGTTACACATATGATTTCTGTAGAATTTTTGCATTGTAATTTCAGAAATTGTCCATAATATATCTGCAGTAATAGTGACATGATAGTGTTTCTTAGTATTTCTTACTCACCAGGGTTGTGATTGGCTGTGATATTCACCTTTTGATTTCTCCCACCGGAGCTGCAGCTGTTGTCAAAATGGGAAAGCTGATCTGACTTTGTGGCTGTGTTATCAAGTGGAAATCACTGCCATTTCCTGGTTGCAAAAATTCTACACTGTTTGCTCAATTTCAGTTTATGAGAGACAACAAGCACTGAATATTGTAGGGAATCATTGTACCATCTAAATCGCTGTGGAATATATTTTCAATAACAACAAATATATTTTTTTACATGTGTTTGAAGCTAGTGGACCAAAACCGAAAGTAAAAGCCTCATGTGCGAGTCTCCGCCATATTACATGGAAATGGAATGCAGAGGATAGAGAGATATTTTTTGAATGACTCGAACTTGAGCCTTTTAATATCGGTTTTGGTCTACCAGCTTCAACCAACCAACTGTAGTCTCGAAACTGCAATATTCTCTGCTTTTCTGAAACATGGCTCTCGGACAAGGCTATCCAACTCAATTGATTCTCCATTCACTTGCGGACAGGACAGTGGAGTCAGGGAAATTGAGAAGGGGAGGGGTTTGCCTCGTCATCAACAACTGGTGTGCTGACTCGAGGGCGGTGGAAGTGTCGACCAATTGTTCACGCGTCTTGGAATACCTGATGGTCAAATTCCGACCCTATTACCTTCCGAGGGACTTTTCAGCTGTTATCGTGACAGTTGTATACTTTCCACCTCAGGACAAGACTAATAACAAACTGGCACTTAATGAACTATACAAGGCTATAAACAAGCAGGAAAACGTACATCCGGAGGCTGCTTTTCTGGTTGCCGGTGATTTTAACTCTGCGTCATTAAGACACAAGATGCCCAACTTCCATCAACATGTCTCCTTTGCCACTAGGGGCGATAAAGTCCTAGACCAGTTATTCTACCCACAAGCAAGCATACAAAGCCCTCCCTCGTCCGCTATTCGGCAAATCAGATCATGACTCCGTACTCCTGCTTCCTGTTTACAAGCAGAAGCTCAAACTGGAAGTACCCCTGACTTACTCCATTGAGAAATGGTCACCAAAATCAGAGATTATGCTACAGGACTGCTTTGCTAGCACTGATTGGCTGATGTTTTGCAACTCCGCCAATAACATTGACAAGCTAACCACCTCCGTCACCGGCTTCATTAGGAATGCATTTGCGATGTTGTCCCTACAGTTAATGTTTGCTGCTTCCCATATCAAAAGGCCTGGATTAACACTGATGTTGGTGCTAAACTAAACGACAGGGCTACCACACATAGGGCTATTGCAGACAACCCGGAGACTATGGCTGAGGACCGGAACAAGTACAAGCAGTCCCGCTATGACCTCTGCAGAGTCATCAAATTAGCAAAAGGTCAATATAGGAATAAGGTGGAATCATATTACATAGGCTGCCTGCCGCATGTGGCAGGGGCTACTGTCCATGATGACCACCATCATTCCTGTTCCCAAAAACTCTAAGTCTTAATGCAACAATGACTACCACCCTGTAACACTCACATCTGTAATCATGAAGTACTTTGAGAGGCTGGTTATGGCACACATCAACTCTATCATCCCAGTCACCCTAGACACACTGCAATTTGCATACCGCCCTAACAAATCCATAGATGATGCAGTGGTAGGCCTGATCACTGGCGGCGATGAGACAGCCTACATGGAGGTCAGTGACCTGGCAGTATGGTGCCATAACAATCTCTCCCTCAATGTCAGTAAGACCAAGGAGCTGATCATGGACTACAGGAAACAAAGGTGTGAGCACGGCCCCATGCACATCGATGGGCTGTAGTGGAGCAGGTCGAGAGCTTCAAGTTCTTTGGTGTCCAAAATTCCTTAGTGATTATGCAAATTAAATTAAAAATGTAAAAACTAAATACCTTATTTACATAAGTATTCAGCCCCTTTGCTATGAGACTTGAAATTGAGCTCCGGTGTATGCTGTTTCCATTGATCATCCTTGATGTTTCTACAACTTGATTGGAGTCCACCTGTGGTAAATTCAATTGATTGGAAATGATTTGGAAAAGCACACACCTGTCTATATAAGGTCCCACAGTTGACAGTGCATGTCAGAGCAAAAACCAAGCCATGAGGTCGAAGGAATTGTCCGTAGAGCTCCAAGACACGATTGTGTCAAGGCACAGATCTGGGGAAGGGTACCAAAAATGTCTGCAGCATTGAAGGTCCTCAAGAACATAGTGGCCTCCATCATTCTTAAATAGAAGATGTTTGGAACCACCAAGACTCTTACTAGAGCTGGTCGCCCGGCCAAACTGAGCAATCGGGGGAGAAGGGCCTTGGTCAGGGAGGTGACCAAGAACCTGATGGTCACTCTGACAGAGCTCTAGAGTTCCTCTGTGGAGATGGGAGAACCTTCCAGAAGGACAACCATCTCTGCTGCACTCCATCAATCAGGCCTTTATGGTGGTGTGGCCAGACGGAAGCCACTCCTCAGTAAAAGACACATGACAGCCCGCTTGGAGTTTGCCAAAAGGCACCTAAAGACTCTCAGACCTTGAGAAACAAGATTCTCTGGTCTGATGAAATCAAGGTTGAACTCTTTGGCCTGAATGCCAAGCGTCACATCTAGAGGAAACCTGGCACCATCCCTACGGTGAGGCATGTTGGTGGAAGCATCGTGCTGTGGGGATGTTTTTCAGTGGGAGGGATTGGGAGACTAGTCAGGATCAAGGGAATGATGAACAGAGCAAAGTACAGAGATCCTTGATGCAAACCTGCTCAGGACCTCAGTCTGGGGTGAAGGTTCACCTTTCAACAGGACAACGGCCCTAAGCACACAGCCAAGATAACGCAGGAGTGGCTTCAGGACAAGTCTCTAGATGTCCTTGAGTGGCCCAGCCAGGGCCAGTACTTGAACCTGATTAAACATCTCTGGAGAGACCTGGAAATAGTTGTGCAGCAACGCTCCCCATCTAACCTGACAGAGCTTGAGAGGATCTGCAGAGAAGAATGGAAGAAACTCCCCAAATACAGGTGTGCCAAGCTTGTAGCGTCATACCCAAGAAGACTTGATCCTGTAATCGCTGCCAAAGGTTCTTCAACAAAGTACTGAGTAAAGGGTCTGAATATTTATGTAAATGTGACATCATTTTTTTTATTTTTTTTTTATAAATTAGCAAACATTTCTAAAAACCAATTTTTGCTTTGTCATTGTGGTATTGTGTAGATTTATGAGGGAAAAAAGTATTTAATCAATTTTAGAATAAGGCTGTACCATAAGAAAATGTGGAAAAAGTCAAGGGGTCTGAATACTTTCCGAAGGCACTGTAAAATGGTCCACATACACATAGCACCTCTTCCCCCTCAGGAGGTTGAAAAGGTTTGGCATGGGCCCTCTAATCTTAAAAAAGAGAGCATTTTTGAATGGCTGGATCACTGCTTGGTATGGCAATAGCACCGCCCTCGATCGCATGGCTCTACAGAGGGTGGTGTGGACAGCCTGATGGCCCCAGTATATCACTGGGGCCGAGCTCCCTGCCATCCAGGACCTCTGTATCTGGCCGTGTGAAAGGAAGACCCGGAAAATTGTTAGACTCCAACCACCCAAGCCATAGACTGTTCTCTCTGCTTCCACACAGCAAGCTGGTACCGGTGCATTAAGTCTGACACCAACAGGCTCCTGAACAGCTTATATCCCCAAGCTATAAGTCTAAATAGCTAACAATTGGCTACACGGACTATCTGAGTTGACCTATTTTATTCAAAATGTCTCTATGCACACTCACATGGCCCTACACACTCACACACTCTGACACTCCAACACACACTCACTTCATAATTTGTTCACACACACATACTATGCACATTTATACTGACTCTATACACACATCCACTCACATACAATCGTCATATACGCTGCTTCTACTCTATTTATCATATATCCTGATGCATAGTCACTTTAACCCTATACACATCTACCTCTATCACTCCAGTATTCCTGCATATTGTAAATATGGAACTGACTAACCCTGTATATAATATGCTTACTTTCTCATGTTTTTCTTATTTTTATTTGTCTTTTTGTTTTACCTTATGTTATTTTTTGGTATTACATTGTTATTGCTTACTGCATTGTTGGGTTTAGAGCTTGCAAGAAAGGCATTTCACTGTACTTGTACATGTCACATTAAAACTTAAACTATCATATGGCCTGTTTAAGCCTGCAGATAATAGTTCTGTAAACTGTCTTTCGTGAGTCTCCCTAACCCCACATCTCCCTTCTGTTTGTGACGCTTTCTGACTGCAGGTCAGTTTCCACAGGGCTGCCAGGTAGGCTCTTGACCCATCTAGGAATGCTTCACTTTGAGCTTTTATCATTGAATGACCACAGCCTGCTCTCTGGTGGCCAGACTCATTCAGTGTTTCATGTCTCATTATACAGTATGTGTTGTACAGTCCAAAGTTTCTTTGAGATTCACTTTCTTTGGATTGATTATAGTCTATTTTCCAAGAGGTTATTGAGTGTCACAAAGGTGAAAAGGAGTCCTTTGCACCATGACTCTGTTAACATTAATTTTTTTGAAGCAATAATATTGTGGATAACTGTAAGTGGTGGTACTGTGTGGAAGATTAACACATTTTGATTTATTTTGTCAATTTACCACACACTTATTTTACAATGTGATTATTTGATTTCAGAACAACATGATATTACCTGATAAGTGATCAAGCATCCTTTATGCTGAAAGAGCAGGATAACGAAAGATAAGGATAATGAAAGAACAGGATAATGAAAGGCTATTTTTGCCTTTTGCATCTGCTTGCATGGCAAATTGAATGATAGGATAGAAATCCAGTGTTCTGAACATAATTCTGCAGAGACTAAATTAAGGGCCCTGAAGAGGAGTCCTCGTCCTAATGGCGTAGGTATTCTTGTTTGTCCTGTGAGAGAGGGTATCCCCCTGCCTGTACACATGGTCAGATGATGTCTGCTCCCGTGGTCTGTGTAGAGAACAACAACCCTACTCTGCCCCTTAGTAAACTGAACTCATAACAACCTCACTGTAATGAAATGATCTACATCACTTCAATAATTATAGTACATTTCACTGCTGCCTTCAGCATACATTCTGATATGTGTCTGTAATTTGTTTTACCATGGTCCCTTCTCATGGTGCAGGGCAGGATTTTGACATGACTGAATATGAGGTGTTGAGCCTCGATCAGTGTGACACCAAGGAGCCACTGTCCCATCCTATTACGCCCCCCGAACCCATGACTGAACCCACACCCCCTCTGACCCTCCAGCCCTCTCTACCCTCTCCATCTCCATCCCCTGCACCCCCAGTAACAGAGCAGACTGAGGACATGATGATAGGAGGGGAAACATCCACAAGCTCCCCACAGCTCAGGTTGATTAAGAGGAAGGTGCCTGAGGTACTCTTTTAAACTGACTGGCCTACTGGTGTGTGGTTCTAACTGCTACTGGTCTGTGGTGATTAACACACTGGGTCACTAATTCTTACTTGGCTGCTTCTAACTGGGTCCTTGTTTGGAACGGTATCATTGCAAAAATTAGGACGGCAGATCTTTTTTGGGGGGGGGGGGGGTACAGTTGTACTGTTATGATACAAATTTGTTTCTAATGTGTATTTTTAGTTTTAGTGGATTGACAAATGTCTGTAAATTGGTGTTATTTTGCAGTAATGTTTCACTGCTGATATGACTTTGCTGTGAGTTGCAATGTTTATGGAGGTATTGATTTGATTGCATTTATTGATTTCCCAAACTAGAAAACCAGCTGGAACAAGCATCTGAAAACAACATCCCAGGATTGCTTTGTTTTAATATGTCAAATCATATTTTCATAATGTAATGAGTGTTTATCTTGTCCCCAAACTGAATGTAGAGATATACTTAGTGTTTTTGTGCCCACATTGGACAGGCTAGACAAACATTGTCAGACCACAAACCAGGAATAATGTGGTATTTACTGCTTACAGTTATGGTCAATAATTTATCTTATTTCTCTCTCTCTTTCTAGCCTCCTCCTAGAGTCTTAAGGCCTCTCACAAGATTCAGGAGTGCCCAGCTGTCTTCAAACAGAGAAGCCATGTGATATTCTGTGAATGCTCCCAAGACTGCTTTAGCTGCGAGGGTAAATAAGGAAATGTGGCCTAAAGCTAAATGTATAAAGCAGCCTTGTTTTAGAATAAGGAAACCAAAGTGACTTGTGAAAGTCTACACACCCCTTGCACAGTATTCACATATTGATGCCTTAACATTTTATCTAAAAATTCTGGGGCTCTACAAAACTTACTAAACATTTTCGAGGTGAAAGAAAGTTATTATTATTGCAATTGTTTTTTAAATGAGAATCTACAGTAACAAAACATAAATACAGGAACAAGTTACATTGGTACTATCCTATGAAACAGCTGTTGGACAATAAAAAAATAATAAAAGAAGAAAAAAAATACGATATAAGTAAAGTACATAACATCCCCTACCCAGTTTAGGATGGGCCATAACATCCCCTACCCAGTTTAGGATGGGCCATAACATCCCCTACCCAGTTTAGGATGGGTCATAACATCCTCTACCCAGTTTAGGATGGGCCATAACATCCCCTACCCAGTTTAGGATGGGCCATAACATCCCCTACCCAGTTTAGGATGGGCCATAACATCCTCTACCCAGTTTAGGATGGGCCATAACATCCCCTACCCAGTTTAGGATGGGCCATAACATCCTCTACCCAGTTTAGGATGGGCCATAACATCCTCTACCCAGTTTAGGATGGGCCATAACATCCTCTACCCAGTTTAGGATGGGCCATAACATCCCCTACCCAGTTTAGGATGGGCCATAACATCCCCTACCCAGTTTAGGATGGGCCATAACATCCCCTACCCAGCTTAGGATGGGCCATAACATCCTCTACCCAGTTCAGGATGGGCCATAACATCCTCTACCCAGTTTAGGATGGGCCATAACATCCCCTACCCAGTTTAGGATGGGCCATAACATCCTCTACCCAGTTTAGGATGGGCCATAACATCCTCTACCCAGTTTAGGATGGGCCATAACATCCTCTACCCAGTTTAGGATGGGCCATAACATCCTCTACCCAGTTTAGGATGGGCCATAACATCCTCTACCCAGTTTAGGATGGGCCATAACATCCTCTACCCAGTTTAGGATGGGCCATAACATCCCTAAACCAGTGGGCATGCAATGACGGGGTATCTGACTTCCACTTAAAAATAATAAGTGGGCGGGCCAGAAGGAACAAGAAGGCTATGGCCTCTGCTTGGGTGTTACAGAAAATAAGCCCTTAGGGGGCTACCCTGAAAATAGCAACAGAGGGATCTCATGCAATTTCCTTATTGCATATATATGAGAAAGTCTCAAAGATAGAGGACCAAAATGGAACTAGTGTCGGGCATGACCAGTACATGTGATACAGAGTGGCGGGTGGCTGATGACATCTAGAGCAGGTTGGGTTTATATCTGGATACAATCTGGGAAGTCTAATCCTGCAAAAGTGTAGGCGATTAACTACTTGAAACTGTAGTAACCCAGGATTGTAGAATGCAGGTGATATCGGAGATCTCGCTTCCAAACTCTTCCTCCCATGAATGCTTTACATGGTCAAGAGTGGGGCATGCAATATTATGATTAATGTCATACAGCATAGAAATGTGTCCCTTTACTTAGGGATCCAGGTTCAAACATAATCAAGCCAGCTGGTGGATGGGAGGGACGGGAAAATATTTTTTGTAAAGTTGCGAATCTGCAGGTACCTGAAGAAATGTGTCTGGGGTATACTGTGCTCTCTAACTAGATGTTGAAAGGGGATAAATGCACAGTCATGGAAAAGGTCTGTTACACTCTTCAATCCTTTCTGAAACCATAGCTGGAAGGCTGTGTCTATGAAGTAGGTTGTGAAGAGTGGGTTGGAAATTAAAGGCATGGTTGAGATGGCTTGTCTACATCAAAAGTGGATCATAAACTGAGACCATATACTTAGAAAAAAGGGTTCCAAAATGGTTCTTTGGCTGTCCCCATAGGATAACCCTTTTTGGTTCCAGGTAGAACCATTTTTGGTTCCATGTAGAACTATTTTGGGTTCCATGTAGAACCCTCTGTGTAAAGGGTTAACTGAAGAACCCTTTTAGGTTCTAGATAAACTCTTAGAAAAAAAGGTGCTATCCAGATGTAACTTTTCATATTAGTGTTGTTTGAGTGGTATTATTTGCTCAATGGTAGGATGGCACAGACTAAGGAGACCGGGGATGATGTTTGACATGAGTGCTTTTCCATAAAGGACCACACCATTCCTTCCCCATCTAAAAATGCAGAGACCCAAAAGGTTATCTTGTGACTATTGGGAGCCCAGTAGTAATGGAAGAAATTGGGTAGGGCAAGACCCCCCTCTCCTTTCTGTCTTTACAAAAATTAAAGTAGATATGTCTATCCAGTTCTTTAAAAAACGATTTTGCTATAAAGATAGGAATAGTTTGAAAAAGATGCAGGAATCGTGGCATGATGACCGAGTTGACTGACAGCGAGTGATATGGGGAGTGTCGACCAGCGATAGAGGTCTGCTTAGCCTTCTCCAAGGCTGGCTTGAAATTTAAATTAATATAGAAATGTTTCCTAATAAAACATAAACACCTGAGTTAATACTTGGTGGAAGCTCCACAGGCAGCTATAACAGCTGAATGATTTTCAAAACAATTTTACCAACTTTGCACAACTCTTAGGGCAACATATGTCCATTGTTTATCAGAATTGCTCAAGCTCAGTAAATTTGGTTAGGAATCATTGATGGACAGAAACATTCAAACGTCTCTGATTGTCAAGAAAATGTATGTCAGGACTGAGACTAGACCCCTCAGGAAAAGTTTCTTGGAACACCATTCTGGTGTGTCTTTGCCATAAACATTTGTGAAATTGTGGTATTATGGTGGAAGCATTATGTTATGGGTATGCTCGTCACCGGCAGGGACTGGAGTTTGTCAGGATCAAAAGAAATATGAAAGGAGCAAAGCCCAGGTAAAAAGTTAGAGGAAAACCTGCCTCAGTCTTCTGAAAACCTAACTCTTAACTAGAGTTGTATTTTTCCATGGGACAATTACACACATTTTAACAACAAAGACACACAAGAATGGCTTTCCAAGAGGTGTTGAGTGTCATGAATAGTCCAATCTCCATCCTGACTTAAATCGGATTAAATATTCAGAGACAATATTGCTGTCCATCAATGATTCCCAAACAAATTTACTGAGCTTGAGCAATTTTTACAAAAACAATGGATATGTTGCCCTAAGAGTTGTGCATAGTTTGTCAATTCTTGTAACAAAAGAAAATCGAGCTGTAATTGCTGCCAAAGTTGCTTACACAAAGTACATCCTCATTCTGTACTTCTTAGTAATTTAGAAACGTTTCTGTCATTTTTCATTCACTTGGAAAATGTGGAATACGTTGTGTAGATAGGAAAACAATCACATTTAATCCCTTTTAGATTACATTTTAAGGCAGCAAAATGTGATGACTGTGCAAGGGCTGTGTAGACTTTCACTAGCGACTGTAGGACCTCTGGCACATACTGTAGTGTAAAGGAGACAGAGGGTGTGTGCCATCGAGGTAGCACACACACACACGAGTGGATTCCATAGTGCACAGACATTTTGGATTGATTTGTCGGTCATTGAATACTTTTGTATGTATGTACTGTGTGTGTGTGTGTGTGTGTGTGTGTGTGTGATTAGTGTTTTTTATATTATGTTTAGAGACAAATGCATGTATGTGTCTCTGGTCATTTGATGTGTCATAAAACAGAATGTATAGTCACTGAATCTTTTTGTGGCTACTTGGTCACTGTATGAGATGGAATCAGTCACCAGGAGAGTAGCAGGGTGAAATACTCTGTAATGAAAGATTTTGGTTTGTAGGGAGATCTTTGAGCTGGCAAATACAATTTGTACTGACAATTTAACAGGACACAGAATATTTAAAATAATTGTCCAGTCAGGTTAGTATATCTCCTCAAATGTGGTATTTATTTATGAGAGAATAGCAATTGTAGGACTTAATAAAAAATGCTGATTATTATTAATCTACTGGCAATGGAACTAAAAGAGTCAAAGTATGAGTAAGTTGCTCTAAATTTCACTCTTTACGTTTGCTTATAAAGCCTTAAACCATAAAAACAAAACATTAGGTCTGGTACTACAGTAATATCAGTACTCTGACAAATCATGAGCAATTCTATGTGGCCATAACGATTACTAATGTCATTGACTATGGGCCCTATGCACTATGTTTAGAGTTAGTGCAACAACTGCTCTAGTATCATGAAATGGCAACAACAAAACACTGACATGTAAGAATGAGTTTTGCCTCTTTTGGTTCACTGATCACCATGTTATAGATCATTACCAGAATTATTATTACATGGGATTAGTTACTATTCAAATAAATAAATTGCTCTAAGGCCAGAAATCGGGACAATCGACTTTTCAAACTCGTTATGAATTATCTGGCATTCAATTGTTTTGTAAATGTTTGTATTACTCATGTCTTATGGCATCGCCATACATGTTTGTATTTTCAGGTTTAGCACACACAACATACTTTGACGTGTATAGCTATTGTATAACAAAAGATAGCCAGTGGCGAGGGCTATATAGGTGGCCCTTAGAGTCTAAAAACACCGTGCAATACTCTGCTTTCACTGAGCAATTGTCAACTCATGGTTCTTACTTAAAACTCTACTTTTCTCAATGTAGCCACAATTGTTGACCTGTCTTTTCCCAGCCAATGTTCCTGTTGCCTATTTCTGTGAGGGCATAGCAATTCCTATAGGCAGGTTCCTAACCTTCTGTAAATTACATGAATATTGGTGAAGTGTTTTTGCCAAAGGTAGTGAGTGACATACCGTCTATGTCTAAAATGAATGTTTTTGCACTGTAGGTATGTGAATTAACTTGGCTATTACATAATGCTTCACTAAATATTATGCTTGGTGTTTGGGCAGCATACATTTTTGTTCACTGTTTTCAATACAGTAGCTTCAATTAGAAATGGAAGCTTCTCCTCAGGTATGTGTTCAGTTTACACATCAAATTCAAACACTTTCTGGTAGAAACATTTTGGTATAAACTTGTTTGCACATGGAATATCAGTAAGAGGTTCCCTCTAATTGGGACATTCTTTTTTAGGATAAAGGTTATTTATGGACAGAGATTTGACCTGTGGTAGAATTTTAAATCCTTGTTGCGACGTTCGTGTAGTTTCAGTTGGAATGTGATCTCCTTTTCAAATACTAACATAAAAATAAAATAAGAAGTGAATCATTGCAGCTGGTAAAGGAAAGTCATCTTTGCATGATGTTTGTTATTTAGTAAATATGAGAATGATTTACTACTGAGCATTGTTTGGATTAGTGTGTAGTTATTTGCTTCATCGAATGCCTTGCTGATAGGTGTCTGAATGTTCTTTTTCTTATTATTTTGAAACGCTTTGTGGCAAGGTCAGGAAAGTTCTTCTCGTGGAGAAATACACGTTTCTACAACTTGGAGTCAAATTGTTTGAGGAACATGTCTCATCTCTATGGATTAAAAAGACCACATTCCTCTCTGATGGCCTTGGGGTAAAAAGTAACTTCTGGCAGGCCATAATCACTCACAATGCTCAAACCTTATTGTGAATATCAGAAAAGAAAGATGTAAAAGACAGGAATGATGGTCTAAAATGACTGTATATGAAAATTGCTTTCTTTGTATCACAGTAGGTTGGTGGCACCTTAATTGGGGAGGACAGGCACGTGGTAATGGCTGGAGCGGAATAGGTGGAATGTGTCAAATACATGGTTTGATGCCATTCCATTCCATCTGTTCCAGCCATTATTATGAGCCGTCGTCCCCTCAGCAGCTTCCACTGCTCTGTATCATCAGTATTTCTGTTGGTGAACTGATAACAGCCAATAAATTAGACAATGTGCTGCTGTGGCTTATGTCTTTTTTTGTATTATATTTTAATAGGTAATACATTTTAAGAAGCATTTTATTTAGACAATTGATTCAACGACAAGACAATATTTCCTGCTATACCATCACAACCTAAATCCATCTATGTGGGTGTGGTGGAGGGGAGGCTGTGTGATGTAATGATTCTGGAGACAGAAGGCCGTGTGGTGTTATGATTCTGGAGACAGAAGGCCGTGTGGTGTTATGATTCTGGAGACAGAAGGCCATGTGGTGTTATGATTCTGGAGACAGAAGGCCGTGTGGTGCTATGATTCTGGAGACAGAAGGCCGTGTGGTGCTATGATTCTGGAGACAGAAGGCCATGTGGTGTTATGATTCTGGAGACAGAAGGCCGTGTGGTGTTATGATTCTGGAGACAGAAGGCCGTGTGGTGTTATGATTCTGGAGACAGAAGGCCATCTGGTGTTATGATTCTGGAGACAGAAGGCCGTGTGGTGCTATGATTCTGGAGACAGAAGGCCATGTGGTGTTATGATTCTGGAGACAGAAGGCCGTGTGGTGTTATGATTCTGGAGACAGAAGGCCATGTGGTGTTATGATTCTGGAGACAGAAGGCCATGTGGTGTTATGATTCTGGAGACAGAAGGCCATGTGGTGTTATGATTCTGGAGACCGAAGGCCATGTGGTGTTATGATTCTGGAGACAGAAGGCCATGTGGTGTTATGATTCTGGAGACAGAAGGCCATGTGGTGTTATGATTCTGGAGACAGAAGGCCATGTGGTGTTATGATTCTGGAGACAGAAGGCCATGTGGTGTTATGATTCTGGAGACAGAAGGCCGTGTGGTGTTATGATTCTGGAGACAGAAGGCCGTGTGGTGCTATGATTCTGGACAGTCAGAGCTAGCAACAATGACAAGAAGCTGCCATGTGAAGAATAATAGGTGGCTAGTTTCAGATTGTTGTATCATGTAATTGATAAAGTGTATTTTTTAGGTGTTTTGACTCATGCCACGTCTATGGCTAAAATTCGCTAGCTAACCAACAACTGTACAGTGCCTTACAAAAGTATTCATCCCCCTTGGCATTTGTCCTATTTTGTTGCATTACAACCTGTAATTTAACTGGATTTCATGAAATGGACATGAAGTCGTGGCCAAAAGTTGAGTGACACAAATATTAATTTTCACAAAGCCTGCTGCCTCAGTTTGTATGATGGCAATTTGCATATACTCCAAAATGTTATGAAGAGTGATCAGATGAATTGAAATTAATTGCAAAGTCCCTCTTTGCTATGCAAATGAACTGAATCTCCCAAAAATATTTCCACTGCATTTCAGCCCTGCCACAAAAGGACCAGCTGACATGTCAGTGATTCTCTTGTTAACACAGGTGTGAGTGCTGACAAAGACAAGGCTGGAGATCACTCTGTCATGCTGATTGAGTTCGAATAACAGACTGGAAGCTTCAAAAGAAGGGTGGTGCTTGGAATCATTGTTCTTCCTCTGTCAACCATGGTTACCTGCAAGGAAACACGTGTCGTCATCATTGCTTTGCACAAAAAGGGCTTCACAGATAAGGATATTGCTGCCAGTAAGATTGCACCTAAATCAACCATTTATTGGATCATCAAGAACTTCAAGGAGAGCGGTTCAATTGTTGTGAAGAAGGCTTCAGGGCGCCCAAGAAAGTCCAGCAAGCTCCAGGACCATCTCCTAAATTTGATTCAGCTGTGGGATTGGGGTACCACCAGTACAGAGCTTGCTCAGGATTGGCAGCAGGCAGGTGTGAGTGCATCTGTACTCACAGTGAGGCGAAGACTTTTGGAGGATGGCCTGGTGTCAAGAAGGGCAGCAAAGAAGCCACTTCTCTCCAGGAAACATCAGGGACATTCTGATATTCTGCAAAAGGTACAGGGATTGGACTGCTGAGGACTGGGGTAAAGTCATTTTCTCTGATGAATCCCCTTTCCGATTGTTTGGGGCATCTGGAGAAAAGCTTGTCCGGAGAAGACAAGGCGAGCGCTACCATCAGTCCTGTGTCATGCCAATAGTAAAGCATCCTGAGACCATTCATGTGCGGGGTTGCTTCTCAGCCAAGTGAGTGTGCTCACTCACAATTTTGCCTAAGAACACAGCCATGAATAAAGAATGGTACCAACACATCCTCCGAGAGCAACTTCTCCCAACCATCCAGAAACAGTTTGGTGACGAACAATGCCTTTTCCAGCATGATGGAGCACCTTGGCAAAAGTGATAACTAAGTGGCTCGGGGAACAAAACATCGATATTTTGGGTCCATGGCCAGGAAACTCCCCAGACCTTAATGCCATTGCGAACTTGTGGTCAATCCTCAAGAGGCGGGTGGACAAACAAAAACCCACAAATTCTGAAAAACTCCAAGCATTGATTATGCAAGAATGGGCTGCCATCAGTCAGGATGTGGCCCATAAGTTAATTGACAGCATGCCAGGGCGGATTGCAGAGGTCTTGAAAAAGAAGGGTCAACACTGCAAATATTGACTCTTTGCATCAACTTCATGTAACTGTCAATAAAAACCTTTGACACTTATGAAATGCTTGTAATTATACTTCAGTATTCCATAGTAACATCTGACAAATATCTAAAGACACTGAGGCAGCAGACTTTGTGAAAATTAATGTGTGTCATTCTCAAAACTTTTGGCCACGACTGTATACAAAATAGTCCAAATATGTTTAGTGAAATAAATAATTACTTGTTTCCAAAAATTATACAAACCCCCCCCCGGAAAAGTGCTGCGTGCATATGTATTCACCCCCTTTGCTATGAAGCCCCTAAATAAGATCTGGTGCAACCAATTACCTTCAGAAGTCATATAATTAGTTTTTTTTTAAAGTCCACCTGTGTTCAATCTAAGTGTCACATGATCTGTCCCATGACCTCAGTATACATACTAGGAGAGCATATATATATACATATATATATATATATATGCATATATATATTGTCACGCCCTGGCCTTAGTATTCTTTGTTTTCTTTATTATTTTAGTTAGGTCAGGGTGTGACATGGGAAGTTTGTGTGTTTTGTCTAGTTTAGGGTGTGTGTATTGTTTAGGGGGTGTTGTATAGTGTATGGGGTTGTGTTCAGGAGAGAGTTCTAGGAAAGTCTATGGTTGCCTGGTTTGGTTCTCAATCAGAGACAGATGTCATTAATTGTCTCTGATTGGGAGCCA